>NW_027109220.1:26826-44471 GCF_000696795.3 Halyomorpha halys | reverse complement strand
CACTCAAACCCCCTAGTTTCTAATCTTGCATCCTCTTCCATTCCTGACAATCCCCCGAGGCGCCTGAAAAGAAGATGGCCAGGAGACCAGCTAATGTAAAATGTCATTAGAGTGCTACCAATGGGTAGTTTCTCTACACGCCTGTAACACTCCCATTTAACTTAGATCAGATTTACTAAATGTATTATAATGTACAGTTGTAAATAGCAATAAATAAAGATTTAAAAAAAAATGTTATATACAAAAGAAGAAATTGATCATACTCCTGCCACCTTTCAAGAGACGCTGGAATTTCTCATCTCCCGGAAGATGAACCCACCGTATGATATTCGATATATCAACATAGATATCCCAGAAACATGGGGAGGTAGATTATCACCTCACCCAACTGCTAAGCCCGCTTCAATCTAGCGGACAGATGATCGTATCCAACTTCTGATTCCGTAGATGAAACAGTGGAACATTGGTCTTCTGTTGGTCGGGTTTTCTCCAGACACCAGACACTCAATACACGAAACCTGGAAACAAATCAGTCCTGGAAAACGTAGTAGCTTTGATAATGGTTAGCCAGGAGAATCGCAGTGCTGCAGCAGACTATGCAGCGCAAATCGGCAGAACAATAGCGAAAACAAGAGGCCAGGCAATGGCTTAGCTTAAATAAGATATAAGGGAAGAAGTAGGTATAAAGCTTTTCAGCCCCTCAAAGTAATGCTTGACAGCGGTTCCGTAGATTGGCGAACAACAATTGGGAGGTGTTTTTTAAGTGAGTAGGAATCTCACGCTGTGATATTGTATGACTTTTTGTTTATTTCATATCGTCATGTGAAAGATTTTTTCCTTGCCCATAAGTATATTTGTGTGTGAGCGTGTGCATGTGCCACTCTACCAAATATTATTCAGTATGATAAAATCCAGCTGACCGAATAATAGTTTATTTGACGACCCAGAAAAAAATTGAAATAGTGTTAATGTTGTTGTCAGTCAATTCAGATACACAATAACATATGTTTTAATTATTATAGAAACAGGAATAATTACTAATTTTCTTTTAAAACTAAAATTTTTAATATGTGTAACAACTGAAGGAAAACGCTTGCCCCCGTGATGGTTTCATATGTTTAGAAATGAACAAACAACACTGATTTTGGGATTCACGCTTTTTAACTGTTTTTTAATTATTAATTGCTTTGGTTTATTGATTTTCATTATTTAAAAAGAAGCCATGTAATACGGTTTCATGAGAGCTGAAAGTACAAATTTGCCTAGAATTGATGCTTTAGTGTTAGCGATATGTTTTCAAAAAAAAAAAAAACCCGGATTTCTGTCCTGCATATTTTGAAAATATTAAAAGATTTGCGTAAGTATATTCCAAATGGAAGACAAAATAATTACTTTTTTAGTTACATAAAGTTGTCTTTCGGAATAAATATTACCTTTAATGACCTTAGAATTTGTATCTTGCATTATACTTACATAGAAGTGATCTTCACAAATATATAATCAACTATTGAGGTTAAATAATAATGTTGGGTCCTTCCTAGCCAGCACTAAGCAAATATTTCTAATTTTGAAATCTTTTGGCAGTTGTATAGTCAACTAATTTAACATTAAACAAATGTAGTATGGTAGTGCATAAAAACGATAAGGGACAAAAAAATGTCATGCTTCCCGGCTGGACCCGCCCCACTAAGACCCCCAGGGAGCTACGGTCCTATATCACTTTTGAAATATTTGTTTAAAACAAAAAGAGGAGACTTCAAGATAGTTTAAATATTTTAAAATCGCCTGAAATGGGAAAACGACGTTAATATATAATTATAAAATATAATTGCTAAAATAACTAAGAAAACGTAATTATTATCAATTAATAAATTAAAATTACAGTCGTACTGAGCAGATAAACCGAGCGTATGTTTATTTAGAAATAGGCGTTATGCCAAATCAGTAATGGCGGCTTATTTCCTTACATGGTAAAAAAAATTAAACGTAAATGTATAATTTAAGACTAAATAGCGTATTTATAAATATTTAGAGTGGTTATCATTATCCAATAAGCGATAGAAACTTTGCAAAATGCGTTAGATATTTCTACGTTAAGAAACACTTTTTATTATTCAGATTAGAGCCTTCACTATGAATACGTAACAGTTATGCACTTCATATAAATTATGTGATCGTCTTTGTATTGTGTACACACAATAAAGTACACTGGTCTATTTACTTTAAAAAAAAAAGACAATTTTATACATTATTTTCTTTTTTGGATGTTTATTTTATTTAGATTTTTTTTTCTTTCTGTATCTCTTCCCTGTCAGAATATATTTATTTCGTATTTAATTATTTAAAATATTTTTCTATAATAACTTTTGTATATACATTTTTTAAAATATTTACCATTCATTTGAGCTTAGAAACTTTATTTTTACAGAAGCTATCCCCAAAGACATATTATAGTTAATATTCATCTGGCATGTTCAATCTTGTATTAATAAAACTTTGTTTTCAATTTTGGCCAGCATTTATATTAAGTTATAAAGTAATTATGTTTTAAATTCATTGTGTAACTAATATATTATTGCATTATTGAAACATAAAAAGAATAATTAAGTTTCAACTACACTAAACTGGAAGAAATTCCGTAATAGAAACAGCATTTCCCTTGTCTTAATCTCTCCTTAGGAGCTTTCACAATTTATTTTTATTTTAAACACTTTCTTTAAAAAGCTATTTTTAACATTTGCGTTTTTCCTTAAATCTGTTCTAGAAAACAAATTATCAGGTAAAAAAAACCTTGTAGATGTCACTAAACTAAAGATGTAAAATTAAGCAGTTTTGAGATATTTTATGTTTTTTTCCCGGCTCCCTGAGCCCATTAGATGGAATAGGTAAAGGGTTTATATTCTTTTTCAATATAGTATCACCAAAACAATTTTGATCAAAATAAGTGAAGAGACATGTCGGTAAAATATTGGTATACCAAAAATTTATTTTATATCATTCAAATGTTCAATTAAAAAATATTTACATTTAAAAAGGAAAGTAAAGTCTCATACTACACCATTTTCAACAGTTCTGTTTGTTATAACTTTATTTTAATATTTATTTTTTTGCAGAGAATTAATAAAATTTGCCACTAAAATTAAGGGCATTGACTATTAGTGTTCAAATACTTATTCAAACAATTTATACAGAAATTAAAGAACAAAATATTATAATAATACTACTTACTGAATTAAACGAAAAATAATTAAATTTAAAATGAGAATAATAAAAAAATAAGGATAAAGGAAAATTTTATCTTGATTTGAATAAACAAAAATATGAATCAATTTAAAAAATATAATATAACTGATGAAATAATAAAAAAAAAGTTATTATAAATATGGTGAAAACCTACTTAATAAATAGTTGAGCATATTGAGCAACCGTTATTAAAAAAAGACTTTTAATAAAGTAGATATTTTGTAAAGAGTTTTTACCAAGGTGGTTATGATTTCTTATTTATCTGTCTAGATAAATATTATAAATTATATTTAACGTTCAATAAATATATTTTGAAATCAAGTATTTTAAAATCATTTACTTTTATTTTTATATTTACTTATTAAGCTGAATAATACTGAACTTACTTATAGTATTCGAAATTTTTAGTGTTATAAAAATGGATATAAAGTGAAAGAATAGTGTTGAAGGCTCTCAGAGTTTAGAGTTCTTAGGAAGGCAATTATTTAGTATATATAATAATATTTTAAGTGCAACTATATCTAGAAGATTATTTATGACAATTCTGACATCGTGCAAAAACCCAATGAGGTGTTCGTTTCTATTTGTTGAGATATTTTATTTTTCTCTTATTTAAATTAAATACTTAGCAGCTACTGCACTGAAGTATAATCCCCTTATTCTTTGAAACTTTTTGAGGATAAAGTTTCCAAGGGCGTTTCAATCCATTTACAGTTGAAGAAAGTTGTAAAAAGAACCAGAAACATCAACAAATGCGGGGAGTTTGAGAAAGCATTGTCGGATCCAACAGAATTCCACGGAAGAGAGAAATAGTGTAGCTTGTCCAGTATACCGATCGCCTTGCCCTACCGCTAAAAGCTTTCGTAACTTCGGTAATCGAATTCTAGAAATGATAAAGTGAATTTCCAAAAAAAATAAAATGTTGGTTGTCTTGTTCCTTACTCATTCTGCCATTTTATAAATACTTTTTTCATAAATTCTATTTACAATTTTTTTTCATTTTAATTAAGTAATAGGAACAATATATATAAAAACAAATAAATAAAATATAACAATTTCAACACTTATGATATTATATTGTTGTGCCGTTTCATATAAAATGCCAGTTTTAAGGGAAAAGGTTATTTTGAAAACAACTTAATGAAATCAAAATATTTACCCTCATGTACACATTTCCACTAATATGCAATCTACTATTCAATTCCGAAACTGAAACATTAAGGGCATTAAGAACAAATGAAGTAAAAAAAATGCGTTTTTGACCTGAAAATCATATTTAAAAAGTTCACCTTTCAGGAAGTTGTCCAAATTCCCGAATATATGGAAATCTCTTAGGAAGGGGTCTGGCAAATAAGGAGGGCGTGGAAGGACTTCATAACACAACTTCTTTAGTTCCTTCACTGACTGTCGTGAAACATGAGGTTTGGCCTTGTCGTGTAAGAGTCCCTTCCGATTCACCAATGCATGTTTTTTTATTATAGATATGCAGAAAAAAAATAGATCTACCTTTTTCACTATATCACTGGTCTTTAAGCGTCGATAAACTGTTAGTGTACTTGCCCACTAACTGTTCGGTAAGGGTTTGCTTCCATTTTGAGCCTATGTAACCTGCCAAAAAAATTCAAACCACCGACGAAAGGTCCGTTCGTTACAACACCCTTCCATGAACGCCATGGTAATGTTTCTTGTAGCTTGGGCTGCCGAGTGTACAAGTTTTAACGAATGAAAGAAATTACACGAAAATCCCTAGCTTTCATGGACATATTTGATAGTATAGTAGACAATGTACAATTAATTTGAATGATAGAAAATGTTACAATAATAGAGAGGATTAATAACTAACGACTCATTATAATCTGTAATCTCAAACGTAAAAAATAACAAAAAAAAATTCCCACTTGGAATATTTAATATAATAAAAACTGAGAGTTCATAAAAAATGACCCAATATATTCCATATTGCACAGATGTTGTAAATTACCCTTAATACAGAAATATAACGTTCATAACTATTTATTAAAACCTATATGGAATTACACTTTTATGGATTTACTAAATTGACACAAATTCAGGAAATACAGACGTCCCTATTGCATATTTTAAGACAAAAAGTTTTATGAAATAATATTATTCTGTTTAGAAGAGTGGTTCTCAAATTGCGTACCTTGGTACAATGAGGTGCTAAAAGTATATACCAGGATGTCAATTTCTCAAAATATTACAAACAAAAATGGCATCATTATTAAAATAACAAATATACAGTGCATTCCAGTATTAACTTTGAACTGTTTTTTTTCTCTTCTTTTTCTGCATAGTAAGTCTAAGGATAATTATTTCAATTTTTTTTAGCTTGATAATGATGTCGTGAATTTTTCTGGCCCATCAAAGGAGCCGAGGCAAAAAAGTTTGAGAACTGTTGGTTTAAAACACACTAATCATATACATTTTTTTTTAGAAAATTCTATAAAAGTTTGTAAGTTTATCAATTCTCTGTTTGAATGCGCAGAAAGCATGTCAACTCATGCTACATCCTTGAATATGTTTTACTTAGAGTAGTTCCTTACATACTTTTTTCACCTTGGCACCTTTGTGGGGTTAAAAAAAAAATTCGCGGTATCCTTTTTGAGCTAAAAAAAAAAGAATTGTGAGATAATTATCCTTAGAGCTGTAGGAAAGAGGAAAACATAGTGCAAAGTAAATGCTAGAATGCGCTGTATTTTTGCTATTTAAATTTTTTCTTTTCTTTTTTTTTTAGTAATATTTTAATAAGTAGTATTCACTTGTGGCACCCCTGGTATTAACGGTATGCCATGGTATCCGGACGCCATGTATTACATTAAATATTTCACTTGGCGTGTATTGAGCTATATTGTTTTGATGTTCAACGAATCAGAAACCATCAGTAGACCAATATTCCCATAAACAAACGAGCTTCATATCCTTAAGGACTAATGCCCTAGGTAGTTAAGTTCTATGTGATTAGTGAGTACAATCCTATGTATATATTACGATAATCTGTGCAAGGAGTTTTAATATGAAAAAAGGGTTTATTGTATGTTGTAATGGTGGATGGGTATATTGTAAAAGTAATAATCCCACAAATCATTATCGAGAAAACCTGTGCTACTTTGAAACATTGAACCTATAACAAGTGAAATGTAATAAATGTTTTTATTGTTAAATTAATAAATATTTTGATTTCCGCATGGATTCAAATTCCTTGACTGTAGAAAAGCCATTTCTGAAACTAATGTTTTTAAATTTTCAAAAAAACAATATCACACCTACTGGCATGTCAATGTTTTAAGAAAAAGACGATATAAAACACGAAATAAAAATAAGTTTAAATGATATATCGTGTTTCCGAGATTTCAGTTTTATGAAGTTCCTGGAAAGTAATAAGTTATGACTTAAGTCATATAATAAAAATCTTTCTTTTTTTGTGGGGGGGGGGGGAAATAGTCCTATAAAAATAATATTACAGGCATTGAAAATGGGCTTAAGAGTAAAATACAAAAGTTTAAAAACTAAAATGATGAAATTAAATTCCAAAATAGGAGCGGAATGGCTCAGTGGTAAGGAACTGTACTACTAACTCTAAGGACCTGGGTTCGGACCCTGCTGTTACAGATAATGATTTGTTCTCTTACTGTAGTCCTGAGTCAACCCGGTAGGTTCGAGAGCCCTCCTAGGTCCATTCAGCTTTATAAATTGGGACAAAATCAATATAATTTATAATTTCATTGGGCAAAAATCTCTTGGTCGAGTGCGACTATAATCAAATTACCTCCTTGAACAACCGCTAGTCTAGTAACAGTACTTGCTTACAAATAACTGCACCCCGTACCCTTCATGGGTTGTTGCAGCACAGATTTATTTTATTATTTAATATAATAAAGTATAAATAAAATATTGACTTGAAAAAAAATGTTTTAATATATTCTAATATATCGTAAATCCTACAGATTTGAAGAGTTCGAAATAGGCTTTGCGGAGTCTTTCATAACTTTTTAATGAGTACAAACCAGAGTATTCAAAAGTAGGTGTTATCGGATAACTTCAACTTTTCGCCGTCAGTCAGTTAGTTTGGCGCACATTTCGCCTTAAAGTAAAAAAAAAATATAGCTTTTGGGGGAACAAAAGGAGTGGAGCTACATCATTTTAGGTTTAGGCCAATTATACAGAAAACCCTACTCAATAAGCTTGTAAAGGAATTTTTATTGATATTGCCATGTTTTAATCTACTTATTTATATTTATTAATTTTTTTTAAATTGTGTTAAAAAATTTTAAGAATAAAAAATACACCATTACATTCTTCTACAAAAAAAATTCTTATTTTTATTTTTCCTCTGTGATTCAGAAGTTTTTTAGAACGGTATAATTCAGGAAACGAATAAAAAAAATTCTTTTTTGATAAAAGGAGAGTTCTCAGAATATAACATAACAAGCGATTGTATATATATATATGTTTAAATAATGTTTCATGGTAATATCTGATACTAATTGTTTTGTAAATACGTTCATTGTAAAGTTGATTAATATAGCTTGATTTCGTTCAAAGGATGAGAGGAAACGTAAAAACAGATAATTAAAAACTCTTTAATACCCAGGATTTCACGCTTATTCAAACAAACCAAATGAACGTGGGAGTTCAAAATATTTTCACCGAATATCAACAAAGGTAGCTTCTCTTTGAAATAAATAATAAATGATATTTTTTGTATTCTGTTATCTTTTTTTTTTATTTATTTTTTTTTTTTTTTACCGTCAATACAATCAATAATACTATCAATAATACTGCACTTGTAAATTGTTCCACTACCGGATTTTTGATCACGATAAACAATAATACTAAACAATTCTTTATTATTTCATATTAAATATCCGACGTTTCGGCGTACCCGACCATTATCAAGAACATACTTAATTTCAGGGCCGCCCGTAGCTCAGTAGTTGGGCATAGTCTTACCATTCTCAGATTGGCGGTGCCGGTTCGAATCCAGCCTGGAGTGTTGTCTTTTTCCATTGATTGGCGGTCCCACAAAATGAAAAAACTTCGGCCCACATCCGTGGTGAAAATAAAGGGAATACAAATAAATTTAAAACTGGCTGTATGGAAAATTCCGATGCCATCCAATTGAAAAAAAAATCTTAATTTCAGTTTCACAGCCTTACATTCATTAATAAAATTTTCAGGCTAATATACACAGGTCAAATATAGAACAATCATGATTAACCTATGTTGGTAACTATTATATTTCAATATAAATTCTATTATTTCATGTTATATTGTTTTATATTACTATTATTAAACTTATCTACAACACTTTTATTGAGGATGATAGTATAACAGTATAATTTGCAATTAATAGAATTTATATTTAAATTCAATAGTGAGGAATATAGGTTAATTTTTAATGCATTACGTCTGACATGTGAATAATAGCCTGTAATTTTATTAACTATTGTGAAGTTGTGGAACTGAAATTGAGGTTGTCCTTGATAATGGTTGGGTTGGCCGAAACTTCGACATTATATTGAAATTAATAATGAATTGTTGAGACTACATGGAATTATTTTGATATAAATGAATAAAATGATCGTTTACTACATTTACTGAAAGACCCGATATTACTTCGCTATTGCTTTATTTTAGGATGTATATACATTGAACGCTATTGAAACTTTAATATCAATTAATATATAGATGAAGTGATAACTGTAGTAACATAAATGCTGACAGCTAACTTCGCTCTTTAATAGTTAATACAGGTCCGATTTAGCTGATTTGTTTCCCTTTTTTCAGACAATTTGATTATCTGTCGTAAATCTGTTGATTATATTGTCGTAAACATATTACATAAAATGTGAATAGTTTTTATATAATAACCCTCACTTCAATATTAGTACTGTATTGAAACAATTTAGATAGGCTGACTTATCAAAGAGGGGTAAAAGATTTTTAGGAGTGAAACAAACTTTATATTAGTTTTTATGTCCTCAAGAAACAAAATTACAAACAAAAAAAAATCGGAAAATACAACTTTTTAGCCCAAGATATTCGCAATTTCAAGAAAAAACTATGTAAATAACTTCAACAGGATTCAATAAATCTACACCAAAGTAGGCAGTGATCTATAAACTGTACGAAAGGGAATAAAAAAGATCTAATTAAACCAATTAGAACCTGAGATATAAAATAAAACGTTTGAACAGTTTTTGCTTTATTTGAAGAAATATTTTGCGCCTGTCTATCAACCCAAAGGTTGTGAGTTCCAGCCCAGTCCTGCCCCTGCGGGATTTTTTCAAGCAAAAATTACTCAATACGCACTCACAGCTTCCCTCCGGGTATTTGTGAGGCCCGTTAGCCAATGGGTGGCACTCACAAAAATAGGCGTGGGAATGACGAACCCACCCACCATGATAACCTCGCCAAGAAACGCATGGTGGTAAATACATCACCCATACATCATTTACCCACTATATCGTGCAAGGCCTTGAACCTCCACTGTCTGTCGTGCCAGAAGAAGAAGAAGAAGCGTATTAAAGATAAAATTTAATGTGGGTTAAAAGAGGAGACATTTAGCTTTCCAATGGTTGTATTAAAGTAGAAATCAGATAAAATGGAGAGGAGTTATGAACGATTATATGAACAATGGTCACCGGGATACAAAACAAAATCCTCCAAATAAATAAAAGTGAAAAGTTTCCAACTTTTAATTTCTTTGAAAAATACTATTTGGAGGTGTCAGATAACGAATATGGTTTCTTTTTTCCTGAGAAAAAAAGTTATTTACCCACTTTACTGAAATCCTAATTATATTTTTTTAAATATCTAGTGAATAAAAAATCATTTAATAGAATCAGTAAATTTTTTTCTTCTTTTCCAGAAATAAATAAATTGATTGACATATAATGAGCTACGTGCCAAAAACTTAATTTTCTTTATAACTTTTTTTACCAAAAAAAAATTGAAACAGCCTCCAAAGTTACCGGGACAATCATCAACATTTAGCAAACGTGATTGGGCTGACAATCGGTTCAATGGTATGCAAGTGAATAAACCAACAAATATTGATATTTGTATGTTAGATATCCTTTTAATAAGACACCATAATGGATTTTTTTTAAGCAATAAGAGAATTGATTGGATTGGGTAGTATTACAGCATAGATTGGAAATAATTCACGTTATTTGATTTTACATTTTCTCTCTGTAATGAAGAGCAGTTCGTCATTCTGTGAAAACAAACGCTTTTATCAATTTATAGATACTTTGGAATCTGGCATATGACACTTGGCGGGGTATGACCCTTTTATTTTACAAATGAAAATGCGTTAACGATGAGGGATAAATTTTCCATGGAATGTTGTGTGATTGATTGGAGTGGAAGGTAACTGCGGGCAGATCCCAGCCACTTCACAGCCCAAATTACCCCTCTTCAGTTTCTGATTTAATTAACACTGGTCCCTCTGAGTTTCTGTTGCCCAGGCTATGCGTTCTCATAGGGATACTGATTATACGAGACAGATCAGAATACTAGATAATTTTTATTTATTCTATTTTTCTTGATACATTTTTACTTTCAACGACTGATATATGAAATATATCGTAAGTAGTATATAGTAAGCTATAGTGGAAAAAAAATGAATTCAATGGAAATACGCGTTTTGAGGTCACCTGATTCGAATTAATCAATTCTACGAAAATGGTGTGTGTAGACAGCCTAGCTCAAAAACAAAAAGCCAATATAATAAAACATACTTTACAAGAATTATTTACATATTTAGAGAATGTTTGTTCCTGGGTTTTCACAACTTTTTAGTTACGTTGTATATAGTTAGGGGTGTCTTTTGTACGAGACTATACCCACTCCTAAAATTAATTGTTAAAAAAAAGTAACTGTTATATTAACCCTATAAGCCCGACCAGGCCGATCTGGTATTAAATAAAAAAAATACATAATAACCTTACTAAACTTCAATATGAGTATGATATTGAACCAATTTAGACATAACACACCCAAGTGCGGAAAAGAATTTTTAAGAGTGAAACAAAGTTCACATTCATTTTTAGCACCTCAAGAAATGATTAAATAAGAATTTAAAAAACTAATCAGAAAATAACAAAATTTTCGCCTTACAGTTCTTTAAAAAAAAAATTAATAAAGTAGAAATAACTTTGAGGTGACTCAGCCAATCTACACAGTTATTTAGGACTCTATAAACTACAACAAAGGCCTACTTTACTTATAGTCTCACTAGGGTTTTATAATTTTATGTGAATATAAAATCGTTTAATATTATCATTATTTTTTTTTATTCTTCAGAAAGAGACAAATCGATTGGTGTTTCATTTATTTTAAGCCTAAATATAAAAAATAATAATCTGAAATTACGTCCTCTGGGCGTGATGTACTGAAATAGCTTAGTGAAAGAGTTTGCACCCGTTATATAATGCACAATTAAAAAGGTAATTCCCCAGTTAACAGGTTAAATTAAGGAATTAAAAAAAACAATTTATTTAAATTTACCGCTGTGTTAAATATATAAAGTAACTAAATGTGACGTGAGTTATATTACAATGGCGTGATACAGACATGTGGAGAATCAAACCATTGGTAGAACTCCAATAGAAATTTAATTTAGAAACTTAAGTTATCATTTGTCAATTTTTTTAAGTAAATAGATATTGTAGTATTTAACTACCTACATATAAATTTGATATGTTTTGGCTAAATGATGTATCCAGGTTCAGACCGAGGACGATCGGGCGCAGGGTGGGCAAGTGCTGAAGTAGCCCTGACAAGGAAGTGCGACTAGAGAGGGGTACAATGGCAGAGGTCTTGTGGAATGCGGACTGTATGTGGGCACTGTAGCGGCATTGATTGGTCCTGCCTCGTCCAGATAGCGACAGCCCATTAATACCCCAGGCCTCGCCTAATGCATTGCCCCCTCCACGGGCCAAATATTTAGAGAATTTTCCCGGAATCTGTTTTTCCCTGCAAACGGAATCCACAGTATCGGTCCGCTTCGAATGGAATTTGACCCCAAGTTTAGGGGGCTGTAGTCAGGGGAAAGAATCTAGTATTGAATGGTCCAATATCTTTTTGATTATATCTCAAATAGGCAAGATGTAGAATTTGATAGCTAAATAAATCCTCTTTCATAAACATATAAATAAACTTCATACGTATTTCAACATTCAAATGATTATTATTATATACTCAATTACAAATAAAACATGGAGAAAGTAAATTCCTAAATATATTGCAATATAAATCACATATCGAAACCACAAAAAATCTTATGTGTGCGCCTCCCACACATTTCTCTTGCCACCCAAGAAGGCTACAAATTTCAAACATTAAATTTTATTTTTCTGTTGCTATAAAAACTCATATTTTGGAGTTTTTGGATGAGCGAATGACGAGTATTAACGCAGTTCCACCCAAGAAAGAAAAATTTAAAAAAGCCGTATACAAGTGATTTCGTTCAGGAAAGATCAGACACCCTCTCTTACCCTTAGTATTTATCTCTTCATCTTTCCCCTTTAAATTATAATCAAATTCTTTCATAATATATATTCATACATTTTTATAACTGTTAAAAATGAGAACTAGATATTTATTTCAAATAAAAAAAGATTAACGGTACTTAATTCGGCATTTATATGAGGATTTTTTAATTAAAGCTATTTAGTAATGAATTAATTGTACATTGGTATAACGGTTAAACCTAAATTGTTCGAGAACTTTCAGAAAAAGTCTATAAGTGCCACTTCCGGTGAGTAGATTTTATCTAAAAGGTTGCTGTAACATTCCAGCTATATTCCCGTCTTAAATATTCAATTTCAATTTCATATGACATTTCGTTGTTGAGATAAGCTCTTCTTCACTCCCTCCCCCCCCACACACACACCATTTTGTGAAACTTTGTTATTCGGACAAACAAAATGTGTACTTTCCTCGACAACTGGAATTCTAATGTTTTGTTAGCAATAGTTTCACTTAGTATATATTTCGTGTATATGAAAGTGAAAGAATAAAAATCTATGCTTTCTTAGGCATACAAACAAAAACAACTTCGAGATAAACTTAATCGCAAAATCTACTTATAAATATTATTTATATAAGTTTTTACACCCTTTATCATTAATGATCGAAAAGATGCTATGGCCTCACAAGGGCATAAACAAATTACGGTATTGTAAAAATTGAATAAAAAAAAATTTTTTGTATTTGATATTTGCTATAGACTGTGGTTAATTTTTGAAGACCCTACTAATATTTGGATAATCTAAAGAAAGAAATAAATGTCTAAGATAATATCTTTGCAACAAGTCCATTTAAAAAAAAAAACCAAAAACCTTTTTTTGGCAGATGTGGCACTCACTATTTAAGCAAAACAGCGATATGTGAATATTATTATAAAGGTGTTGACCTGTGATATCGGGGCAGTGCAAAGAAAAGTTTTTCAAATTCGCAGTCATGAAATCGGACATCCTATGAGCTAAAAGGGAAACAGAGGGAGCGGAATTCCGGGCTAGAAAAACCTAGCAGCTGGAACTATAAGGGAAGCAACAAAATAGAAAAGAGAAATTATATGAAAAAGTTGTCCACAAAAATTTTAAAGTGCAAAAAAAAAAAATCGATTGAAGGAACATATCACGAGAAATCGAAAGAGAGACTATTAAAAAGTATTAGTCTAGGGCGACTGTTTCCAGAGGTATATCGGAGTGGGATGCTTAGAGGCAAGTACATCAGCCTGAGGGAAGATATCCAGGTAGGAGTGTTAGCGGAAGGCCGCTGAAGATATCTAATAAATTTTCCCATATAAAGTTTAAGTACACAATATTGAAGATAGTGCTATTGATTAACTTGTGCTGGTAGGAGCAATAGATTAAAGTGCCCCCGTGCTATATGGATCTGCTCTCAAATATTTTTATTCAGTAAATAGAAGTAGAAAATAAATTTTCATAGATTGGTATCCATCTGGAATTGATGCTTGAGAACTTATTTTATTACGCCATACGTACAATGAAACAACCGTGTGTAACTCAAATGGTGTAAATTATACTTACATTTAGTAAATTTAAATTTATAATTTATATAAGTTAAAAAAACGCTCCATAAACCAACTTTTTTTTCAAATTACATACTAATGCGCACCTTTTGACTGGAGCTATGTTTTTAGTAAATAAACTATTATTTTGTAAATTAACTAATAAAAACATAAATTAAACATAACTGAAAATATATCAAATACGAAAAACATATACCAGATGAATATTAGAAATTGAAAATAATTATTAATTTAATAAAAATGGTTATCTGAACTTATTTACAACAAGTGAACTAACGTATTTGGTAACACATTTATTTAAAAATAAAAAAAAAACAAGTTTACGTTAACAGGACTATATGACACTTAGTGGGGGGAAACTGCTGTTGTTGCTCACACCAATGGCAACAGACAAACAACAAAATCTAAATTGTTTAGATCTTCTGTAATTCTCATTAATGTCTATATTATTCAGGGTACTGAATTAAATGGAATGTTTTTACTTTTATAAAATATTTTTAGATGTAAAAATGTGAATCTAATTTTTTTTCATCATTAAAGTCATTTCTCCTATACATAAAATGTTGTTCCAAATCATAGTGGTTAATTCGATTATTGTTCTCGCCTTATTCTAGTTAAATCTTCAAACAAAGCCTCTGACTTCATACACCTCAAAACATCAATGAAACTTACACAAAAGTAGCTCCAATATGTACACTTTTATGGGAAAATAGTCTCATCACAAATGTCAATAAAGCTCATTTTTTATAGTCCAGAAAAAACGAATTTTTTTGGTAGTAAATTGGAAGTGGCCTTATAAATTTGGAAAGAAATATTTCACGAAACAAACACAATTTTGTAAAACTAAAATATGTACACTAAATTTCGTTGTTATTGGCTTTGCCGAAATTTTTTTTTTTTGATAGTATAAAAAAAATAACATCAACTAGTAAAAACTCACTTTTTACCAATGCCGAAATAACGTCTGTAAGATTAGGTCTACAACTCTGAAATATTGTTTGATCCAATCACGATGAATTCTTTAATAGGTATTTGAATTTAAGAAACCACACTGACCGACACAAGACACATTTCTATTTTGGAAGTTTTTTCACACTTTCCACCACTGTGTGTCGCCGGGCGCAGTGAGGTCCCTCGACATCGTCTTCCAGATCTATAGTAATATTGTTTGTGTGCTATAATGCGATGTTCCACTGTGCACTGTCCACTGGTCTTGCAGCAACCATAAAAAAAATTCCACTCTGTGTCGTACTGATGAAATGACGGTCAAGTGACTGATTTACTAGAGGAAATTAGTCCTAGTTCTTGCTATTGTATACGGGCTTAGTTTCTACTAATATATCAAATAGCCAACTATAATATAGATATTTGTGGGCATATATAATATTACTTTTTTGTATAATACAACAGATAATATATATACGTAAGTTTATAAAAAACATATGAGTACACATAAGTTACTTTTTATCCTTTCAGACGGTGGCATCAACAAATTCATTTAATATGGACGCCTACATTTCTTCTTAAAACTAATTAAAACAGGTAAAATGATCCCGTACTTCTCAACCAATATTGTTTTGCTGACATTTATACAAGAGTCATCAACTGTCATTGTAACAGAGAAACCGGAGCTGGTTGAAGAGTGTTTATACCACAGGGGTGTTTGTTTATACCTGATAACTCCGTTGTAAACTGATATGTAATGTCCATCTAAAAGGCACATCCTAACATTACTGCCGTAACATGATATTTATTAACTTTGAACCAAGAATGAAAATGTAATCTGAAACGAGGGGGCTGAATCATTGTCTAGTTTTATGGACCTGAATAGCTAGTACGTATTATTAATGCTTTCATTGCTATGAGAATTTAACATGAATATACAAATACCTGTCTCAGAGTGTCTGATTTGGAAATATGGGTTTGATTCCTACATGGGTCAATCAGTATTGATTTCGAACAATTTGATATTATTATTGATTTGAAATCCCAACAAATAAGTCTTGACATACCATTCTGGATGTTTATGCCATTGGGGACTGGAGGTTATGAAAAAAAGATTTATAAATTAATGTACCTTATTTCAATAAGATATCTACGTAATTAATGCAATATGTCTATTGAGTTCAGGTAGATCTTCAACTGTTTTCTATGGCGTCTAAATGATTGTTGCATATATGTGAGTCAGTGTGGTGGGTGACCAACAAAAATCAGAGGCAATATGCCACCATGGATACCCGATTAAAAAAGTTAAATCAAATTTACATGTCGAGAATCAAATAAACTCTAAAATTTTGTTCAAATAAGTTCAAAATCCTAATATTTTTTGGTATTGTAAGCAATTCAACAAGACAAGAGAATATAATTCTACAATTCTAACATTAATTCATAATTTGGTTCGATCAGGTTTATGATTAATTGCATGTTTTGGAAACATGGTTAATTTGAAACTTGCATTATTAGTACAAGATAGTTAACATTACTAAAGAAAAATAATAGATTCCTAATAATCAACATTGGTAAATAATTATTGTAGATTACAGCAATTAGGTTTTATGTTGTAAAACCTTCAATAGTTCATTTCTAATTATTAAAACATTTAAATCATAAAAATATATACAACAATTGTTTCATATCATATCCCATAAAAAAAAAAAGTAAAATTTGTCTTTAATACTGAAGTGAAAAAATGGTTCCAACGTTTTATTAAAAAAATAAATAATGATTTCGTTTTATTAATATTGAATTACTTTTCAATATTAATTTTTTTCTGTTCTCTAATAATTCGTTCATGGACGAAAGAAAATGAAAGTATTCGAGTCTTAGGAAAAATGTTTTATTTCACGTTTAAATTCCCTCTATGCACCCTGTACTTACCCATCATGATTGAAAATTATTCTGGTTGACCGCGTTGGGAAGACTTACTTTAATGAGGATGGGATGAAACAGGAGCGTCCAACTGTTTTTGCAAATTGTTTATCGATCTAGTGAAGAGAGAAAGCAGCGAATAAGCCTAATGTGAGAAAACTGTCTCCATCAGCCATTATTAATTAAGTTAGATTTTAGTATTTTTTTTTTTAAATCAATTCTTATTTCATGAGGATTAATAATTATAAACTGTTTTATACTTCTTGCCAGCTTCAATTTAACCTTAGTAATTTTGAAGAATATTTTCTCCATGTACTTTAATGAATTAGTCTTAACTTTAATGTTATTATTTTTTTAATTCACATTTTATGGAGAATGATATACTTAAGAAACATAATACACTACTTTATAGTGAGTTTACTGAGTTTTATGTTAAAAAATACTCCTG
>NW_027109220.1:25922-26306 GCF_000696795.3 Halyomorpha halys | reverse complement strand
CTAGATAAAAATTAAATTATTTATTTTCTTAAATAAAGGGCTATTCAGTATATATAAAAGAGACGTGAAGGCCGTCCAGGTTTGGGGCGAAGGTCCCTGTGCGCTCGGTTCGGAACGTTGCGGGTTCGATCCCCACCTGGGGCAGTTAACATTCATTTTTCGGCGGTCCCGAAGAATGAATCTTGACACTCCCACCTTGGTAAGTACGTGGCGGCAACTCAGGTAGCCGCCATAGGTTGCCAAAAAGGGCCACTAAGCCCATATATATGTAATTATGAAGGACTCCCCTCACCAGTTTACGAAAAATCCTCGTAAACTAATACTATATAATATAATAACATATACAACAAAATCCTGTATACATATCATAGTAAAAACTAACAA
>NW_027109220.1:21553-25847 GCF_000696795.3 Halyomorpha halys | reverse complement strand
TACAATAAAAAACTTTGGAGTCACTTTCGACCAACACCTCTCCTGGAATAATCATACTTGCCAAATCACACATAAATCCATAATTGTACTCAAACAAATCCTAAGATTCCGTAATTCCATTCCTCAAAATACACATCAGCTCCTAGTATCCTCTCTCGTCTTCCCCCACCTGGACTACGGTTCCTTGGTCTATGGAGGGCTATCTAAAGAACTAGACTTGAGACTGAAGAGACTTATGAACTGCTTTGTAAGATTTATGTTTGGGTTTTCAAGGCGCTCTCAAGTCTCCTGGTGGTATATCGAGTTGAAGTGGCTCTATCCAACCTCCCTGAAGGCAATACCTCCTTGGTGCTTTCCTATTCCAAGTTCTTAAAATCAAAAGACCTACCTATATCCTTGATCTCCTCACTCTTCATTCATTTATCCACTCATCAAACACCACATCACAACCGATTCATTTGTATATGGCCTCCTATAGAACTACCTTCTTCAGCAAATCCTTCGTCATACATGCAACCTCCTTCTGGAATTCTCTTCCCATCTCCATTCGCCATTCCTCATCCATTCTTTCCTTTAAACAACACCTATTCCTTCACTTATTGTATAACCAAACCTCCACATCATTGTTATCAAATAAATAGGCATACATTGATTAATATTATAAACAGCCAATATATCAATGCAATTTCATTTTACTAACTGAAAATGACATTATAACATCGAAACTTTTAAATGTTTACCATACAAAAATCTTGTATGAACCATGTATTTGTTCTAATGGGACATATATCCCAGAATAAAATTATTTTTTCATTTCAAATAAGCTAAAATGAAAAAAAACAAAACAATATTTTAAAAAGTCAAAAACAATCTTAAATAAAAAAACAATAAATAGAATAAATAACAAAATTTTTTGTAATATAATCTGATGATGGCTGGCAATATGAGAACACTCCAGTTACTATGTTGTCACGGGAAGTTTTAACTCTTCAATACGGGCAGTTCTCCTCTTTTTAGGTTCTTTGATACTTTCTACTGTGATAATATTGTGTTCTCCTCATGTTAGACCCAAACTTTCTGTATTGTCCCGATTTCGATCGTCTTAGGCATTGTTACATCCGGTTCCAATCCCTTGTCGATCTGATATTAGCGAAGATGGTCACTCAACGTACCATGAAGCCGCTCTATGCTTTCTCTGCACTTGCTGAGATGCCGTTTTACTTCCAGGTCCTTCATTTCTGTCCGAATCATGGCATTGTCGAATTCTCTGCCTCAATCTGATGAGATATGTTCTGGAACTCCGTAGAATTGGAATCATGATCGGAGAGCTGCCAACACTACTTCCGACGACTTGTTCTGCACATGGTGCGCCATTGCCGCCTTACTGAAAAGATCAATTATGGTGATCCATTCAAATCCTCTCCATGTGAAAGTGTCGACCTGTAGATCGTTGAGCGGTACATCTGTGGTAGGTGTCTCCTGTTGTTTCCCTTTTGGTGTATGTCTGTCATACTTTGTGCATAGACAAACTTTTCAGTTTCCTACATCTCTTTAATGCTTGCAGGGTCTCCGGGATTCCGCGGTGATTCGTCTTGCCCTGGTGATAAGCTATGGTCACCTCTTTCTTCTGGTCACTTCTTGATCTCCCAGCCGATGGCATTGCCCACGTAAAGGTGATGAGTTTCTCCGGTCCCTAAAGCTTCCTTCAACACTCTGCAAATCTGGTCATCTCTGATGACAAAATCGTCGCGATTTCGCTTCTCCTATATTTCCTACTCCCAACTTTGAGGAATCCGGTGGTTCTCGTCTTCCATACAATATGTCATCTCTTGTCATTGATGATGTCCTCAAGTTCCTCCATACCTACTGGTCTTACATCTTCCGAGCTTTCGTTAGACGAAGATTCCTCCCTATAGTCTTACTCCGCAACATTCTGTCCTTCTTCCCATCTGGGTGTCCATTCCCGAGGAATTGTCTGGATGATTCTCCGGATTCCTCTTCTACTGCATTTACTGTAATTGCTCCAGACAACCAATCGGCTACTAAGTTTTCCTTTTCTGGTTTACATACTACGTCCATATTATACTGGGCGAGGAGCTCCATCCAACGCGTAATTCTAGCCGAAGACTTCTTCAACTTTGCCACACATTGCAGAGGCCTGTGGTCAGTGTGTACCCTAAGCCTTCTGCTAAACACATAGGGTCTAAAGTGGTCAATAGCCCACACTATTTCCAAGAGCTCTCGTTCCAGCGCACTGTATCTGGTCCCTGTTTCTGTCAGTCACCTACTGGCATACGCCACTGGACGATCTCCTTATTCACCTTCCGGAGACTACAGCACGTACTCACTCGCGTCTCTATGATATTGAATTGTTGGGTAAAGTCCGGGAACACAAGAACTCTGAGCTCCTGTTGCAGCTTCTCCATGCACCACCTGATAATGTCTTCCACCTTCAGAGTGATAATCAGCATTCTGCCTTTCTTGAGTTGGTTATAGAGTGAAACGAGGTACTCGGCCATTTCTAGTACAAATCTTCGGTAATAATTCAAAGTTCCCAGCAACCTCCACACTCCCTTCACATCCCTAGGCACTGTCATCCTCATTATAGCTGCGAGTTTGTCTGCGTCGGGTTTAACTCCTCTGGAAATGGTGAGTCCTAAAGAATTTATTTGTGCCTTCCCCAACAATGATTTTTCTCCTGATAGCTTGAGCCCAAATTTCCTGATTCTCTCGAATATGCTGTGTAAATGTTTCACGTGCTCGTTTTCGTTCTTGCTGAACAATAGGAAATCATCCATATAGAACATACGGATTCGTCAATTCCCCTCAAAAACTCGTCCATCAGACGCTGGAAGGTTATGGGAGCATTTTCAAGGCCAAACGGCATCTTTGTAAATTCATAGTGTTCTCTCTCGAATCTGAATGCTGTTTTATGTTGATCATGGCGTGATACAGGGTGCATTTTAATTTGATATATCTGGCCTTCAAGTCCAATGTGCTGAATACCTTCGACCCGCTCAGCCTGTCCAAATGTCTTCAAACTGGGGATGGATACTTTTCGTCTACGGTATTCTCGTTTAGCTTCCTGTAATCAATCACCATCCTGTACTTTTCGGTAGTTTCACCAGGTGCGCTCTGCTTTACTCCCCACTACGGACTATTGTACGGGGAAGTACTGTCAATAATTATTCCCTGGAGTTTTAAATTTTGAAGCTCTTCCCAGGTGTGGTGACGTAGAGCCTGCTGGTATCTCATCTGTTTCACGTCTTTGTCTAGCTTTAGTAAGATCTCATGGACCGTCCTCCCGGTCGTCCCGAGTATGTCACCTTTTTTAAAAAAGATATCTTCATATTCCCTCCTAAGGCTTCGTCTCCAGTCCTTGGCCTGATTGATTGCTTTAACTCGAGCGCCCGCGTTCTTCTACAGAAAATGACATTTGTACATTTTACCTCCCAACTTGATTCTCCATATCCCCTTGATATTCTTAACACAAGCTCACACTTTCCCTAGTAGGTCACACCCCACAATCTCTTTGTGCTCCCTGGACATACCTCCTACAATAAATACTGGCAAGTTTCCCTACCAAATCCCCACCGTGTCAACCCTATCTCCACTTCTCCCTCTACCTCACAAGGGCCACCCAGGGTGATTAATTTACATTGACTTTCCTGAATCTCGTGTGTCCTCTCTCCACTACATAACCTTTCTAGGTCTTCTCGGCTCATCATGATGTCGGAACTGCCGGTGTCCACCAGACACCTCACACCAGCTATCTCTATTATAGGCACCCCGCCGCTCTTCTCCCTCACATTATAATCCCCTATGCCGACATCTCCTTCAGAGGTCTTCCTCTCTCCCGTTATTCGCCTCCATCTGCCTCTGTCCCCTTGTTCCCATCCTCCTGTCTCATATACAATCAGCTGATCGCCTCAGTCAGCTGACATCGAATGAAATGAATCCACCTCATGGCTCCCAAAACAAATCCACCCCAGGCCCCCAAAACAGATTCTCCAAGCGCTCCTAAATTAAAATTGCTTCAGAAAATTGTAGCGAGTTTCGGCTTGTAAACTCCCACGTGACTTAGGACCGCAGCTACGAAGTACTGTTGTCGCGTGAGAAGTGACTTACGACCGATATGGGTTTGTAGTATTAATATAACTTTATACTACCAATTCATTATTACACAGTTAGTACGTTGTTTTGAGTTTATATCAATTGATAAAAATGTTTATTTAAAAATAACCACTAATTAATAATTAATACCCAATTTTACTTGATTTAAACGCATTTAAAT
>NW_027109220.1:20884-21255 GCF_000696795.3 Halyomorpha halys | reverse complement strand
AATTAATTTAAGTGATTTAAGTATTTCTTATAGTTTAAATATTAAAATAATTTTCAGAAATATTTTAATTTAAATATGTAAATTGCAATAGGTCATGGCTAAGGGAAGTGCTTAATAGCTTTTGCTTTAATAGAGTTAAGACATTATTGTGTATATGCAAACTACAAACGAATATGACATTTTATGATGATCAAGCAACATCCATGTTTGTTGTCCTTCTAAATTTTATATTGCGATTTAACATGGGAAGCCATTTTGAATTGTGATAGACTTAACATTTTTACATGTTAAATTGCCTGTTTCTAAAATAAAGTCAAACTTTTCCAATAATAAACAGTGTAACAATAGTTAAAATAAATTAATAACATTAA
>NW_027109220.1:16308-17819 GCF_000696795.3 Halyomorpha halys | reverse complement strand
ATATTAAGGAATAGTATATATTACACCAAATTCGTTCTTACTCAGAATATCTAGAACAACAGAGTTATTTATCTTGAAAGATGTATATTTATTTCAGATATTTGTATAAAGATGTGGTATTATATTTTCTTCAATTTCAATTTATATGATGTAATTAGTAGTTATATGTTCAATTAGTGTGTTATGTTCAATTAGTGTGTTATGTTCAATTAGTGTGTTATGTTCAATCAGTGTGTTATGTTCTTTTTATAAATAGTGAATTTATATTTTATTATAAGATTCTTTTTAAAAAATTGCTTACTAAATGTAAGGATATGTAATTAATAATAATAATTTTTCATATGATCTTTTTCTTGGATTAGATGCTATTCAAAAATTCCATCTCTACCATGACGATCAATAGAACATTTTACAACGTCTCGATAATGACATAATAGAAATGCTTCCCAGAAATAAAAATACTGCTGGAGAAGACAGTGAAGAAACAAATATGCAATTTAAAATTTAAATGAAAATATCAACATTGATGATATATTACAACATTTAGATAAAGAAAAAAAAGAAGAATTACAAAAATAATAAAGAAGCACTCATCAGTTTTCGCCATGAACAAGTACGATGTTGGTCGAGTTAATAGTCAAGAAGCTCACATAAAATTGTTAGAAAGTAAATACATCTCAAAAAAACCCTATAGGTGTTCTATTTCAGATCAAAACGAAATTGAGGAACAAATCAAACAATTATTAAAAAGTAGACCAATTTCAGAATGAAGAAGAGCTCGAATCCTCCAAAAATACGTTTAAATGAGGAAATCTCATTTACATAAAACTTAAAAATAGACGTAGAATCTTTATTTCAAAAGATTTTGGGATGCAAATAATAAAACTAATTATTGTCACATTGGCGTGGGACACATAGAAGAATGGACGCACTTATACGAGAGTTCTGCAATCAGTGTGGTATTTGTAAGAAAAATAAAACGCGGAGAACAAGAGAAATTGGGCTTTTGTCCCAATTAGGACCAGCCAAAGAACCATTGGAGATAATGTCGATTGACACAATTGGTGGCTTTGCAAAAAACCGATCCCCAAAACGATTTTTACATTTACTGGTAGATCATTTCACCAAATACGATTTTGTTTCCCCACCTTCAAATCAAAAAGCTACATATTTTATTAAAATATTAGAACCTATTGTAAAAGAACATAGAATTAAAATTCTTCTATCTGATCAGTATGCCGGAATTAATTCATATGAGTTTAAAAAGTTTTTAAAAGTTCATATGATTAAATTGATATTTACGGCTGTAAACTGTTCATTCTCTAATGGATTAAACGAACGTCTAAATCAGACATTAGTCAATAGAATTCGCTGCAAAATAAATGAGCAACAGAACCGACCCTGGTGACAAGTAGCAATAGAATGTACAGAGGAATATAACAGCACGAATCGTAGCGTAACTAAATTTTCACCTCTATACTTACTGTATGGTATTGAATCATCCATTTTAC
>NW_027109220.1:12089-15953 GCF_000696795.3 Halyomorpha halys | reverse complement strand
GCTTACCTTCAGGCTCTAACCTATCCCCACCTCTAAATAACAATTAAGTGAGGTTAATACAAGGTTTTCAATAAAATAACCTCTGAGACTGTTATATGTCATTTATAATTTATAATAATTGTAAGAGTGTTTCAGTGAACTAAAGACTATAAAAACTTATTTTGTTTTATAGGTATGTATAGTTAAAGATATAATGTATTATTTAATTTGAACTTGTCATTAATTAATAAAACAATTGTTTATAGTCTTGAAGTCTATCTCTAACACAAGATTATATATATAGCTCTTGACAGGCTAAAAATTGGTGGTCGGGAGTGTAATCTTATTGAGATTACACTGACGGAAACTCCGCCCGAGTCACTCTGGCGAACACCTCAAATTCAGATCGAAACGTCGTCACAAATAAAATAGGTTTTACTTATTTATGTATCATCACTCACCACACTCCTGACCATCTTCTCCTCATATATATTTTTCGTATATTACAGTTTAAAAAAAATAATGAAGGAGGAATTTAAAAAAATTAAAATGATGTCAGCAAAAGATCCTGTATATATACAGTATCTAAAATTCAAATGTTGTCTTACTATTCCTCCATCTACATATGACTATTGAGGATGAGCAGTGGAGACAGGAATTAATTGTCATTCACTTATGTTAATGACAGATCTACTATTGTTAATTATTGTTGAACTGTTGTATTGTAAATTGGAGGGAACATCAGGCATTCTACTGTTATAGAGGAGGCATGTGTGTGTATGTATGTAATACCTCTGTTTTTTTTTAGAGATTCGGTGAACGAATTTGGTATCATGAGAATTTTGAGTAGAAAAAAATTTATGAACAGAATTAAGCGTTAGCCTCGGAGTAAAGTAGTTCGGTAAATTTTTTTTGTCTTTTTTTGTGTGTCATATTCGTTTTCAGGGTTGCCCCAAAGTACTAAATACCATTACTGGAAGAAATTAAAAATCATTTTTCACTTCAATTCCATCCGTGCATTTTTTTTTCCTCTGACGACTATTTTTCATATAATCGTTAATAACTCCACTCCCTTTTATCCGATTGCCACGTTAATAGAACCGTTGGAAAGCTGAATGTCTGCTCTCATAGCCGAAATTGACAAAAGTTAAATTTGAGGGAAAATGTGGGTTTCAAATGAGTGGAAAAATTCTCACGTTTTATTTAAATCTCCGTTTCTAATTTGTTTACTTAGACCCACTTTCTAGCCTTTTGGTGCCCTAAAAACTGCTAAGTTTGGTGTAGATCGGTCGAGCAGTATTGAAGTTATTTCCATTTTTTAGATTTTTAAAAAGAAATCTAAGGTTGATGATATAAGCCAAAAATTTCAGACTAAAAACTTTTTTTTCTGATTTTTCCGAAAATTCGCATATAGAGGTTTCTCGAGGTCCTGACAACGAATATCAACTTTGTTTCACTCCAAAAAAATCTTTAACCGCACTTTGTACTCTAACTCCGTCTGAATTTTTTCAATATTATGAAAATGACGAGGCACAGGAAGTTTTTCTTTAGAAACTATATATATTTTAGGTAGTATATACATCAAAAATAGAATTGTCTGAAAGAAGAAAAAAAAATCACCAAAATCGGAGCAGTATTAACGATGATACGTCAAAATTAGTCGTTTTCAAATACGTAACCATGGTTACCGTCTTATCACAGCATCTTCTCTTCTCTATATATATCAAAGAGAGCTGTCGAATCTTTGTCCTCTGTAGACTTTGTTATTACTCGACCGATTTACTTGGAGGTTATTTTTTTTTTTTTCGCTTTCCTCAACTAAAAACACAATCTCCCCTGAATACCGGATTGAAGTGTTTTCCTGTTATCGGGAAAAGATAGCTACTTTTTATTCCATCTTAATAAATGTGGTGCCACAAAAAGGTTCAATAATAGAAATTCAAAAACAGGCTCATGATCCAAATGCTCCAAATAAGTCGGGTTATGGATTATGACAAGTTCAAATAAACTGAATATTGGTTTTTTGGATTTCCTTGATCAAGTAAAGTAATCTTCATATTTTTTTATTTTATGAAACTATTTTTTATCAATTATTTATTTACCTATAAAGGTTGTACATTACAGTAGAATCCCATTTATCCGAATTAATGTGATCAAGACTCTGAAGACGTGAAATAAATGAGGGGTGTTATGGTCAAGAAAAAAAAAAAGTTATTTCATCTCAATTTTTGATTACATTAATCAAAACTACAGACAGTTAAGAGTAAAAATTAATGTCTATGCTAACCTTTGTTCCAGAAATTGGAAAAAATTCATTTTAAAGTGAAGAAAAAATTAAGCGTTATTCCTTTATTTATTTATTTTTTAAAAAGTTTCAATTTTCCTTTTAAAACAGGAGGATATATAGTAATAGTCATTAAAAAAGTAAATTTTAGAGTACTTAAGATGCACGCCTCCTGAAGTTTATTTTATTGCAGATAATCATGAACTTTTTATTTGGAGCTCCATATTCTTAAAACTACCTACAACGCTAAAAAAAAAACAACAGCTGAACAGCACATTACTGAAAGTAGATTCCCCCCCCCCAAAAAAAAATATAAGCTATAATTGACCTATTTACATTCAATAATTTTTTTTTCAAAAACCAACATTATATTCTTACACCCGAAAAATCAACATTTTAAAAATTAATTTTAGAGGCTATTATGGAAACTGCTCTTACGAAGATAATCGTTATCAACTATAACGATATTTTATAAAGGGATTCAGTACTATCCCTTGAAGTTTTGAATAAATCAGTATTTTTTTTCTGAACAAGGAGAAATCAATATTTCGCGAACTTATTTTAGCAAATATCTTAGAATCTTCTACTCTTTCTCCTGCTACAATTCCCACCTTGTTTAAATTATGTTTTACAAGGAATTTATTTTTAAAACTAAAGAAACTAGAAAATACCTTATCAATGAAATGTAAACTTTAACATTCATCTCAAATGTTGTTAGTTTTCATTATCCCTCTTCGTAAAGAAAGGCCATTGACTGGGCTTGAATCGACAGTTTGGTCAATATCACCCTAAACGAAAAAAATCCAGTGGTGTCTAATCTGGAGAGCTGGACAATA
Organism: Halyomorpha halys; assembly: GCF_000696795.3. NCBI lineage: Eukaryota > Metazoa > Arthropoda > Insecta > Hemiptera > Pentatomidae > Halyomorpha > Halyomorpha halys. Next base: position 12,854 of record NW_027109220.1, on the reverse strand, counting down.
ACACATATCCAGTGTCGTTCGTCCTTTGCTACTGTGGAAGAAAGATGCCTCGCCCGTCCTAAGGCTCAAGGTAATCACTTTGAAAAACATTTAATACGAATTTTTATGCTTACCTTTCATTAATATAGTATAGTTATAATAATTCATAACCATCAAATTCTTTAGAAGTGAATATCTCCTTAACAATGCGTTACCGGACATACCTTCATATGGAACTCTTTTCTTGTTTTGAGATCCTTTATTTATATTTTTTGACACTTAACCCTAAAACACCCAATGCAAGAGGAGTTTATTTAGAAATTCAACACTCCATGCGACTGCACAATATTGTGGAGGTAACATTAAAATGTGTTATTACTATCGTATTAAGAATGCCTTTATAATTATAAATAAACAAAATACAAAAAATCAGTTGTTTTTAAAACAAGAAATACCGTATAAACTAGAAAAAAAATGCATAACTAAAAAAGGAAATATAAAAAAAAAATATATTGAAATTTACAACTGTACATTATAATACATTCAGTAAATTTGATCTCAATTATAATGGAGTGAAACAGGTGAGTAAAAAACTACCCTTTGGCACTCTAGTAACGTTTTTTATACTAGCAGGTGTCGTGGCAATCTTCTTCTAGTCGCCTCGGAGGATTGTCGGGAATGGAAGAGGATGCAAGGTTAGAAACTAGTTGGTTTGGGTGGTTAGGGAGTTTATAGTGGAAGGTTGATATCTGGTTCGGGCTAGATCGGTTACATAGGGAACATTAA
>NW_027109220.1:8736-11919 GCF_000696795.3 Halyomorpha halys | reverse complement strand
ATATTACCTTGAGGAACACCAGCGGAAGGGAAGTGTAGTAAATAAAACATGGTGAGTGCATTTAACTTTAACCTATACATAAGTATAATTTCATGTAATAATAAAAAATGTATGAGGAACACGTTTGACCAAAAATAAAACAACATTTATCTAGAAAAAGAAAAATGATACAATTAAACATGAGGTAGGAGAAAAAAAACAAATGCAATTAAAACAAGAGCTAAAAGTACATGAATAATAACTACAGTATACATGTATGAATTAAATTCTGAACTAAAACATAATAAAAAATATCAAAAATTAAGTTAAACATACTATTATGTAGTTTCATAATGAAGAGGTATATATTTTAATTTTCCAGTATATGGTCATTTGGGTTTTCACTCACAATTGAACGTACTACGTCTGAATGATCACATTTGAGTTAGTTTGCTAGTTTCCTTGGAGATCGATATTAGAGATGAAGTATACTATAAACATATACTATATCACGAGTCTCGTCGTAAAGTTCATATTAAAACTAGAATTTCGTTATAATAATCCTTATTGCATGAATTTAATTTAAAATAAGTTATTTCAAAAAAGTTATAATCCATTATGTTCATAGAATGATGAAGAGGCTTATGAAATGCCAAAAGCTTATCAGATGAGCTTAACTGGAAGCCAGAACAATCAGGTTTAAAAGCTGCCCGTCCAATTAATTATTTAGGAATAATTACTTCAAAGGACTCGGTATGAATAAGTTATAAACCTTTTTTCACCGAAAAGTCGAATTAAATATCAGAAGACGAAAAATAACTGCAAGACTTGAAGTTTAAGTATACTGGTATTTCTTTAGTTAAAATTTTATCGTCTTTATAAAAGCGGCTCTATATAGTTACATTTGCATTATATCCTGTATTTTTTTCTCAGTATTTAATTTTTTTCAAACCATAAAAAACTATGTTATATCTTTAGATTAGATAGGTTGCAATAATATTTTTAAATATTTTATAACACATGTACTTTCTTACGTTACGATTCACTCTGTCCAATAAGGTACCTGCAGATAAATATATTTTAAGCAGTAGTTATTATTGCTTATTATATCATAAAATCCAATTTTATAGAAATTTCGAAGGGCAGAAAAATGTTCCTTGACTATCCTTTGCCGATTTCAGTTTTCTTGGACGTGCCTATTAGAGCGTTTAAATGTCGGAATGCTGAAAATTCTTTTAATCTCTTCATTTGCATTATTGAAGTTTGCACCAGATTTCTTCTCATGCTTTTTGGTCATAAAGCCTCTATATTTTAAGAATTTTCAACTTATAAGAAAATTCTCAAGTTTTTAGGAAGATATGTGAGTGGAAAGAACAAATTTTGTTTTCATTCAAAAAAAAAAAAAAATTGTGTCTAGGATTGTTAATCTTACCTTAGCAATATAAAAACTTATTTATTATATATTATAAATTTTCAGCAAATACCGTCTATGCTTTTATTTCTAACGCCGAACAATATCTAATTTTTATGAACAAAGGGATTTAAAATTACAAACAAATACACAAACTATGATGCGACAATGTAATTAAACAATAAAACATGTCTTAATGTATTATTTGTTAAATTTTAATATTACAAAACATGATTCTTAAAGAAAATTACGTTCTTGGAAGTTGCATATTTTTCTAACTACTTCATAAATATGTAATATTTGGTGCTATCTTATTCATTTTAATGGGTAATTTCAAAATATCTTTACGAAAATATTTCTGGAAATAGATGAGTAAGGCATTGAAAACTATGATCAATAAGGAGAAATATACCAGGGAAAAGTTTTTTCCATGTAGTAAAGCGTCACATTTTTTTGTCGTGACATTAGCGTCACTGCCGCTATATGCATCAGTAATACTATGGGGACATTACAGTCATAACGGTAAATATTATATAGTTTACATCAATTAAGTAGGCGGTACCTCAATTATTTTATTTAGCCATGGAAAATTCTTAGGATTAAAATAATATAATATAATAAATAATAGACCTTTCGGTAATGCAGAACCCCCAAAATTTTGATGCTATTTGTAAATAAAAAAATCATCATGGAATATATTAATTTTCACAATTATTATTTTAGCATTAACTTTTCTAATATGTTAATATTAGGATTATACTTTATTTAAATTAACTAACGAAGTTGGGTATAGAATTTTGTTTAAAATAAATTTAAATTGACAATAGCTATTTTACTTTGATTTATTGGCTTACGATTTTTATTACTTTTATGGCTCATGACCACCGTTGCACAGAATATTGAAAGTGTTCAGCAATTACGAGGCATCGCCTCTATGCATGGCGTGCTAAGAAATGTTCAAAGCCAGTTCTTCAGTTTAGCCATTATTGAGAAAAATCCAAGACCGGAGCGGTTTGAAAGAAACCTGCAGAATTTATTTCACACGCAGCAGCACATTCAAAGAATTATTCTCCTTTGAAGAGGTCTGCCTTCCTGAATCTTTTCAAGCGAGCTATAGTATTGCTCCTTCCGCCGTATACGGCATTACATCTTCCCCTTTGTAAACACCTGGTCGGTTGCTTTTCCAATCAGATATTCACTTGTGACTTTAATATTAAATAAAATATGCACGTTCGGTACTCAATGAGTTTGGTAACAGTGTACTTTTAATATTTTTTTCTTTAAAAAATAGTTCCACTGATGTCGTAAATTTAAGAACGTAGTAGTAAACCCGGCCTTCGCTATTGCTATATTTCAGGATGCACATACATTAATGCTAATAAATAATTAGATAAACTGATAAGACAGTATTTTTTTTATTTAATCATTTATTTATTGTTATTTACAACTGTATAACATACATACAACAAGTAAATTTGCTGTAGGTGACATAGTGACATAATACAAACATGTGGAGAATCTACCCACTGATAAAACTCCAATAACATTTCTAGAGGAAAAGATCTCAAGGCCATCTTCTTTTCAGACGCCTAGGAGGATTATTAGGTAATGAAGGAGAAGCCAGGTTATAAACAAGTGGATTTGGGTGGTTAGGAAGTTTTCCATGGAAGGAATGGTATCTGGTTTTGGCAGATGGGCAACATATGGAACATTGAGGTCATGATGGATGACTTGATTTGTGACAAAGTAAGGAACATTAAGGATTTTACGAAAGATTTTGGACTGTAAGGATT
>NW_027109220.1:2784-8189 GCF_000696795.3 Halyomorpha halys | reverse complement strand
CTTCTTTTAGAAAATTTCATTGTCTAAGTTATTGTAAAATATATAGTACATCAAATTTAAACAGCTTTTGTATAATATCCCTCATTGTGCGTCAATATAAGAACTATATTGAAACAATTTAGACTTACTGACCAATCAAAGTGTTGTAAAAGATTATTTTGGAGTGAAACAAAGTTGATATTAGTTTTTACCCCCTCAGGAAACCTTTAAAAACGAATTTTCGGAAAATAAAATTTTGGATTTGATTTCATTTGAAAAATCAATAAAATAGAATTAACATCAATGACTTAACTAATCTACACCAAACTTGGCACTGGCTTAGGCCTCTATAAATTGGATCAAAGGACACAGACCTAACCTAATTGAATAAATTAAAATCGGAGATATAAAATAAAAGGTCTGACACGTTTTTCCTTTATTTGAAAGCCCTTTCTAAATTTTGTTTTTGTAGGTTAAAAGAGGAAACATTCAGCTTTCCGCCGGTTGTATTATCGTAGGAATTAAATAAAATTCAGAGGAGTTATAAACAATTATAAATGATGATTATACCTAATTTTGCGGCTGTCTCCTTAATAATGTCCTATGAGCCGAAGCGTGTGAGAATTGAAATAAACTTCTTGAGAGTAAAGTGGGTCATTTGCTGTTGTGTTATTACTAATAAAGGTTCAATGATAAAATTTCCTATAAAAAGTTGTCTCCAGGGAGAACTATCAATACTAGTTTATATCTCCATGCATGGCATTACAATTTATTTGGATGCTAAACAGCTTTATTTTAATCAATTTCTAAGCAAAAACATAATTTTGTTAACAGGAACATTGTCAAATAAATAAACGTTGTAGATGTCTGGTTTTCTAGACAATAACAGTTTAGGTGTTCCAAGACTTGGTATCCCCAGGCAATATCCTGTTCTGTAAGATGGAACGTTTGGCCTATATGCGATTCAGCTCCGACGACAAGGTTCAACCCATTCTCAAGGACATAGCGGGGAACTAGTACGACAGCCATGCAAAAACTGTCGCATTAACATGAAAAAAAATGTATCGACCGAAGTGACAATGTAGAAAATAGGAAAATATTAAACCTTTAAGATGGTGTAAATATCATTGAGAATTTGCAGAATATTGTGCTTCTTAAAGATTGCAGACAATACTTTAGAAATTATTCTCACATTTATTGATTGCTATTGTGTATTAATGCATTTTAATGTATTTAAAAGCCAGATAAATAAATAATATTATTCAGTATTTATTTCAAGCATATCATGGGGCTAGATGGTACAAAACCAGTAGATCCTCATGAATTTGTTCATTTTTCGTTGATTTTTTACAGAACATCCACTTTCTCTTTTAAGTTCCTCAGTTACCGTGAATAAACCCCATTCCACCCCTCCCTCTTCTTTCCAGGATCTTAGATAAAGAACTTTCAAGACACTTTATTATATATTAATTTATTAATTAAGATACTAATTAATATCTTTTAATTAAAATTTAGGAAGCTTTTCATTGCACTCTCCAGTTTTTTTTTTCTTTTTCAGTATGTTATGAATTTAATTTTCAATATTTTAAGGGTTTAAAAATGTTTTTTGTTTCATCCCTAAAAAATTAAAAAAAGTCCTTATATTCCTGATTGAGGATAATTTGTGAAAAATTCGTTAACATTTAGTGTCATGCTTAGCAATAATTAAAGATTATTAACTAACGATTTTCATATTCCTTTCAAAAATAAATATTTTCAACCATATATGTTTACATATATATTTTTTTAATTTTCAATTTTCCCATCTGTCACATTTCAGGCAATTGGCATTACTGCTACTTGTAACTATGTTTATGTTCGACTATTCCCATTTAGTTAATTATTCCAATGTGTTGGTTTGTACATTTGTTTTACATCTGTTTTCATTCTTTAATTATATTAGCTCACGGACTGGAAACCTGTATTTTAAACCTTTTACTGCTTACCGATACAGCCAGTTTTCAACAATATAAAATGATTTGTGTTTCACACTGAACGTTGAACACGAATTTAAGTCACCCCGTACTGAGTAAACTGTAATTTTTTTCATTTTTTCGAAGCATTTGTATTTTAGGTAACATTTTAATAAATATTACTAATACCTCTTTGTCCTATTTTAAATAATTATATTGGAGTTCTGGTAACGACCAAATTCTCTACTCATGTTTTTATGCCTAGCGCCCTCGCTCAGCCTCTACTGGCTTTCAGTACAGGTGATGCGATTGAGCGAAGCGCTGGGATCTTCCAGGGTCTTGCATTTTCCTTCTCAAGTGGGGAGACAAGCCCGGTTCGGAGTTCCCCAGGCAGAATATAAATATTGTATAAAGAAATAAATAAGTTGGTGATGGTATTTTATATTTAGTGTTTTGTTGTATTTTCTGCTGTCTATTATTTTGTTATAATTTCATTTATATCACTTTAAATATGTTATAAATTTGTTGTGTGATCTCTATTATCATTGTTAGAGACACGACCGTATATAATATTACACAATAAAAAAAAAAATTATCCACTTGTATTGAATTGGAATTATATTGGAAAACCCACTAAAATTAATTCTTCGGTTAAATTATATAAAAGATTAAATACTACGGATGGCATTATTTTTTAAATCGTCACCTTATTTATTTATTTATATCATTCCCTTTGTTAGTATAATGATATAAATGCATAACGGATAATCCATAATCGGTTCAGCCAGAGAAGCGAATCACCCTTTCATGGCTTTACCGCTTTGTAGGGCATGGATACCGACTGTTCTAAACACCCTCTCTGGGTTTAGGAAACCATTTACATAATTTAACCATCAAGGGTCACTGAAATGAAGATGGGTTTAGCTAGAAACTGACCCCTCTAACAGTTCTATGAAGTACAAACCCATTTGAAGACTATTTTGATGACCTAATATTTTTCTGAAATACGAAGGTGATGCCTGATTACAGTAATAATAATGTATTTTACATTGTAATTATTACAAGACGGTAAAACGGAAAATATTTTTATTTTTTCATTCATTGTATAATTTATCTTGTGTGTCCACTCACACTTTCCTTAACCATCTTATTAACGCGACCCAATCAGTTTTCTGTAGAAATCTATATCGTTTCCGAAAGTTTCAAATACCTCAGCTCCACATTAACCTCAATTAATGATCAACGGACTGAGATAGACCAGCGTATAACATTGTGCGAACAAAGCCTTCTTCTCTCTGTCTAGAATCCTGAAATCTAATTATCTGAGATTATAGGTGCACAATGCCATGATAAACGGCTCTGGTATACGGCTCGGCTCTAACAGAAAGCAGAATCCAGATGTTCGGTTCAATTACAGGAGCGATATGGGATCAGTCAACGTGTCATTATATAAAGGCAAGGAGTTTCAGATGGGTGGGATATGGGCTCGAAGCAATCCATCAGGCCACCTCTACACAACCATGGGTGCCACTATAGTTGGCTAAAGACCATGTGGAAGGCCAAACACCAGATGAATAGACAGAATTAACAAAGACGAGAAAGAGCTGCATACGGTAAACTGGAAAGCAGTAGCCCAAGATAAGAAGGCGTGGAGAAGCATGGTTTGGGCGGCCGAAGTTCTACAAGGTCTGTAGAGCTAACCGAAAAACAAATCTTCAACATTTACTTTTGGCTAAGGGGAAGAAATTTTATTTTTAAGGAAAACTCTTAATCCTTCTCACGTCTTTTATTTCTATATTTTGATATAGACAATGTTTTGGATAAAGTGTTCAAATCCAGTCCATCTTCATTATTCTGTTTTAGATCCTCATAATTTTTTTGAGATTTGTCCCAGTTATAAAATATTATACTATCAATAGTCCTATTTCCTTTTAGAATCTCCCTCGCCTCGACTGTGACTTCTTAAAGTTAACTTAGATATTTAAAAAAAAAATCAGAACCGGCTCTGAGAACATCAAACTAAAGTTAAGTAGACTTATTTCATAATAACTGTAAAATGGACTTGGATTTGAAGGAACATGTTGCAGATTGTATTACGAGGTAGCAATAAGGATATTGCATCATCGCATTGTTAAATGCCCCTCTTATTTTATAAATTATAAAATGAAGAAAAGTACAGTTTTAGCACTCAGTTAATTTCAGAATAAATACCCGGCCCACTCAGCTTAATTTTTAAACTAACAACTGCTACGTTTCACTCAAACCCATGCATTAAAAACAAATACTGATTTAGTCCCAATACTGGCAGACCTAATGGGGTTTTAAAAGATTTAATCAATTAATGCTAACAATTTTTTGACGACAGAAACGTCTTAATATTAAACGTAGTGCTGACAAAGACCAAAATTAATTATGGCTGTACTTTTTAAGGAAGAAAACTGACAAATTGCTTAGTTGGACTAGTAGTTTCGATTTAATCATGATTTTTTTTTTTAAATTATAACGTTGCATATAGTTAGGGGTGTGTTTTGTACGAGAGACTATACCCCCTCCCCCCATAATCAATTGTTAAAAAAAAATTTAACGGTTATATCAACCATGTAAGGCCTACCAGGCCGAAGTGGTATAAAATAAATTATAAAAAATAGAAATTCTAGAGAATGAGTTTTCATATTGTATCAATTGTTTCAACTTTGAACTACTAATAATTGGAAATAGTGCTCATGCAGTCATTGACTGCTTGAAAGGATATATAATACTCCATAGTATTCATTATTCTATATATTGATTTAACTAAGGATTTATTCTATTTTGTTATTGTGGGTATATGATTGTTTACTAATACACATTAATTCAGTCAAACTGCCAGTCCAAGCAAGAGCCCGGGATAAAAGACATTATTCCACCTCAATTTTTTTATTACTTCAATAAAAACTATATATAGTTACTCGGTATGTTCGGCCAACATATGGTCCGCAAATCGATAATTCAAACATATGATTTTTATAACGTCAAAAACAAAACAACTTCTCTCTATTGTTTTTAAAACTAAAAAATAGACAGACAACTTCTCAACGTCTCACTGCATAGACATATTTTCTTCATTTTCTCCTCACTACGCACTCGTAGTTGCCAGCATTCTGGCCATCTTCGCCAGCTAGATCTTACCCACGGCGGGCGGACTTCTTCAACTCATCCTCCAAGAGGACAAGGCGGCCGGACGTACACCCCTTTTGTCGATCTACTTCCACGAGAATATCCACTCAGAACAACCACAACCGGGGCCCCACCAATCACCGGTGAAATAAGTCTTTTTTTATCTTTTTTTCAATTAATTTAATTTTATAATAGTGTTAAGCTTTCCTTTTTTTCTAGTTGGTAAATTTTATGTTCCTTTTTATTATGTTTACTTATTTAAAAATACAAAAATAACAAAATTCGACTATTCTTTTCTTTTCACGGTTGGGCTAGTAA
>NW_027109220.1:0-2734 GCF_000696795.3 Halyomorpha halys | reverse complement strand
TAAGAGTTCTAATACAACTTTTACGTTCAATAAATCCTGTGATAAACTTCTTTTAAAAGCAACATTTCATAACAAAAAATCAATAGCTAATGAATTTAGGAAAACTATATTTGAGAAATTATTAGAAGCACAGATGTCTATTAGTAATAAAAATAAAACAAGTTAAATGTACTATAGAGTAATTAATAATTAGTATTTTCGTAGCAGTAATTTTCATGATACTTTCCAAAATAAAGTCACAAAATGTCGATTTATAGTTGTTCCAACAAATTCTTAGTTTTTGAATAACTATATCACAAGAACTATTGAACATAAATTGACTACAAAGTATTTTATAATTAGTATTTTTGTAGAAGTACTTTCAACGATATTTGCCAAAATAAATTCACGAAACATTAATTCTTGTTATTTGTAAAAAATTTTGTATTTTTGAAAAACCGTATCTCAAAAAGTATTGAGCATAAAGAGCTCATATTCTAGAAAATGTACATAGAATAATGTGCTAAGAATCGGTTTAGTGTTGTAGGCAGTTTTAAGGATGTGGAGCTCATAATTACTCTTTGTCTGTTCTACTTAGCTTAAGATATATTTTTTCAATTAACTCACTAAATCAAACCATATATTACTCATTACAGTCCACCTTCAGAAACGGTATTTCAGTGCTCTTCACCTGGGTCCCTGGACACAGCGGAATAGCTGGTAACAAACTGGCCGATAGGGCAGCAAAACTGGCGATTCCTGAAGCAATTCCTCATCAAGCAGAGGATTAAATTGGAATGGAGACAAATGTGGGAAAATTTTTCCGATAACAAATTAAGGGAAATTAGAAGGGACGTCTCCCCTTGGATATCATCAACTAGAAATGTACGCAAAGAGGAGGTGACGCGCCTTTTTGACGCGCCTTCGAATAGGTCACACGCGCCTGACCCACGGTTACCTTAAGGCCCGCGATCCTCTACCGTTATGCCAACGCGGAACAGAACTTACAGTCAAACATACTCTGACAGAATGCCGAGCTTATAACTCCCTCAAATCTTCATATAATATATCTGATGATCCCCATTCCATCTTGCAGGATAACAAACATACCATGGATAGACTTTTTAAGTTTCTACCTCATTCCAAGCTCTACCATAACATTTAATCAAATCTTACCTCTGATCCACACGTTGCAATAGTTTCCCATTTCAATATAATCGTAGCAATGGCCGTCTATCATATCACATTACGTTTTCTTCTCACCTTGAAATTTAAATTATAAAACTCTGAGCAGTTGGAGCCTAATTTGCTATATATAAATATATATATCACTCTCTCTCTCTTCAACACACCGACTAATATTATTACCAAGACCGATTAGGGCCTTGTTTTTATGGCTGCCAGGTCATTGTGGGAGACTGGAAAAGAAAAGGCAGACTAGATATAAAGACAGGTCAAGTCGTAACATGATCAACATGGAAATCAAAGAAACTTTAATCTTCTACAGAGAGATGTTGTATTAACCAGTCTTCGGATAGGCCGTACTCGACTCACCCACTGTCATCTCATGAAAAAAGAAAATACACCGATGTGTCGCTACTGCTGAAACGATCTCACCGTTAGGCACATTCTTACTGAATTGCTCAACAATCACAGAGATTCTCTTCAGATGTACACGAAATGATCAGAGAAGACCCTACAACAGTAATTTACTCACTACGTCAATTCTAATTATAACTTTATAAAATGTAAATTGTAATTGTAATTGGAAATTTGTAACATTCTCACTTTGTAATTATAACTGTGTGAACATGTCAATTGTAATCTAACTTGTAAATCCAGTGTAAATGGCCCGAGTGGTCGAAACACTTAAATAAATAAAAAGGATATGGAGCTCCCCAATGAATGATGCACTATAATTTTAGGTTTTCTGTTAATAAAATCTATATGAAGCGCACTTTGAATTCTTCAATATTTTCTTTTTAATGACATTTTCTGTATTATTTTTATAGTGTAGGTAAAAACTGAACCATTTTCAGAAAGGAACAGCCGCCATTTTTTATTCCCATTTACCATGGTTGTCACAGCGATCAATTATTCCTCTTTACGGCATATAGTTTTTATTAAAGTAATTAAGAAATATGTTATATTATGCATTTTTTTTCTCCTCTTAGGATCTTGCACTCCGATAAATACCTAAAATTCAAAGGCCAATGGAACCGAATGATAGGAACCCGACACCAGGTACCCATCCCAACATAGCAGCTTAAAAGGTTTCCTATCTAAAACCCTTTAAACCCTCTCGGGATGTGGAACTGTCCATCTCAGTGCAGGATCGTTTACAGCCTGGTGTAGTTTGCCATCAGGAGAAGAAGCCATAAAATGAGAGAGGTGGGGGAAGAGTAGGTATACAAGGGCTCAACTTTCATTGCCGCCTGATACTTAAGTTTCAGTTTTAAAACTAGGTTGAATTTGCAAGTCAACTTTGTGATACTATCTGTAGTGGTACAATTCCAACCTTTTTACGAATCAAAAAAATTGTACCACCACAAGTTTGAAAATGAAGAACATAAGGAATCATAAACAATTTGATTGTCATAATTGTGCGAGAAATGAAATACCTTTTTAAAAAATTATTATGTATAATTCATATCAGTATATCAAACAACCGTCGGTATAGAAATAGACCTCACCACAAAACTGAACTTTATATATATATATATATAAGTTACGGACTGTCAGCTGACAGGTCCAT
>NW_027109219.1:536160-537130 GCF_000696795.3 Halyomorpha halys | reverse complement strand
TTATTTAATATGGCAACTTATAACTAAAGTATTGTAAAACAAAAAAATAAGAACAACCTTTCTAATAAATGAAATAATGAAAAAAACTTATTCCATAGAACGTTCAAATCTCTTAACCTTTTGCACTCAAATGACGACAATATGTCGCCACTAGGTACTGTTGTGTTGTTTACATGATATCAAGGCGAGGGACGTGCTATCGCAAGTATAATCCTGTCTTATCAGTTTCGCAAGGTCTGTGCTTGCTTTTGGATGCAATTTTGTTGCAAAAAAGTTGCTGCGAATTTTCGTTCTCGTAAGCAATTTTTTTTAATACCTATTAAAATGGATGAAAATTTTGAATTGAGTGATTGTGAAGATGATTTTATTTTTTATGTATTTCTCAGGATGATGAGTGGGTGGATATTTCTAACATAGATGAGCCTCCAAATGAAATAAAATTTTATAATGGTTCTCAAAATGTTGGAACAAATATTCCATTAACGGTTAACGAGTTACTGGTATATCATACAAAAAAAAAAGTCTCGAGTGCAAAGGGTTAATTAAGAAGGTTATATAAAAGATTTTGATTCGATCAGTCAAAGAGAAAAACAAAACAACGGTTTTGTTATAATCTAGTCTTATAAGCCTTTCTTGTAACTTTTGCAAATCTTAAAAGCGTGTTAACACCATGAACATAAATCCTGTCCAGTGAAATCTAACCTATCAAGCTAAACATATTAGATGTGACTGGACAGATCTGAAGTACTTGGAGTGAGGGTACACTGAATGTGAAATCTACGTTTGTCAATCTCATTATTATCATGTAATATACTCCTCATTATAAGGATTGTGGGTTTTTATTTTATGAACATTTGCTGGAAAATCAGTCAAAGGTTTTAAAATCAATAAATGGAGCCAAATATGTGTCAGCTTCAGGATAAGACTTTTATATCAAGAGAAAATCATTGACATCAAGAAATGTGACGAT
>NW_027109219.1:533063-534143 GCF_000696795.3 Halyomorpha halys | reverse complement strand
TAGAAGTTGTAGTAAATGATATTTCCAACTATTCGTTTCATCATCAATGAAAATCCATAAAGCGGTTCTTGAGAAATTCGTATTTATGTCTTTGTTCTATTTAAGCAAACACATTCAAACGGAAATTCCAAAATATATTTACAGTTATAAGCAGCAAAGATTGGCCAATGTTTCAGCTTATATTTCAGGGCTGGAAAAAAACAAGATAACAACCATAATATAGTGAGAAAAAAAAACAACTAAAAAACCGTATAAGCAGATAACAAGAAAATGACAAATGAAGATAAAATATAATATTGTAAACATAAAAATTTATACAAAAAGGGGGAAAAACATTGAATACTGTTAATATTTAATAAACTTTTTTTTTTATATTTTACCTATATATTTTCATGCTTCTCATTGTATCGTGTATATGATATACTTTCGTACATTTCTCATGTTTTTCTTTTTATAAATTAATTTATTAATATTTAAAACTGTAACGAAAATATATTATTATTTTTATTGGCGTGACAGACCATGGAAGTAGTATATAGTACATATATACAATATATACTATAAGTAAATTCGATGATAGTTATATAACGGCATGATACAGACATGTAGAGAATCTACCCATTGTTAGAACTGCAATAATCAATACGAGAAGATATCAAGGCCATCTTCTTTTCAGATGCCTAAGAGAATTATCAAATAATGAAGAAGCCAGGTTAGAAACAAGAGCCTTTGGGTGGTTGGAAGTTTATCATGGAAGGAATGGTATCTGGTTTTGGCAACATATGGAACATTAAGGTCCTGATGGATGACTTTCTTTGTGGCAAAGTAAGAAGCATTAAGGATTGTATACAAGAGGAATTTGATGGTTTAGTGGAGCCCTAAAACATAACACCATAAATCCTGATGAGCCTTATTATAGTTATGTAGACCAGTCTTTTGTATTGGATTGGAAGTTTAAACCGTTTGTTCTCATAATGCTAATTTCATTTTCAAATATTCTCAATGTTTGTTATATTTTTGTATAAATTCTTACCTTTGGAATATTAAATTTTGTCTTATTTTAGTAACATTTGTTATCTT
>NW_027109219.1:529337-529918 GCF_000696795.3 Halyomorpha halys | reverse complement strand
TCCCTTCCTAGCTAGGGTATCTGCCATCTCGTTTCCTATAATCCCCTCATGTCCTGGGGTCCACAACTTAGTTGGGGTAAACAACTATTTATTTGGCGTTTCGCCCAAAAGATACAAAACCAACTAAAAGTATTTTGATAGAGTAGAATAAGATACAAAAAGGTAAATTAAGGTAGGGTTAAAATGATGTAAATATAAGTGAAAAAATAAAAAATTATATATAAATGAATGTAAAGAAGAAATAAAAATAGTATTAATATAAAATAGACAATAAGAATATATAAAAATTACACTATTAGGTTAAAAATAAACACATAAGAAAAGTAGATACGAGAAAACAAAATTTAATAAACTAAAAGGTGGAAAATAAAAAAGTAAGTTGAGATTAAATAAAGGTCGAGAAAGAATAAATATAAATAAATAAAAAAATTTTCTGCCTTTTAGTGTGGTAAATTTTGTTTTCTCATATCTACATTTCTTAAGCGTAATTACGTCTCCTGTTCATTTTTAACATAAGAGTTTGCATAATTTTTTTTTTTTATATTCTTATCTTTGCCTATTTTATATTAATACTATTTTAT
>NW_027109219.1:528275-529287 GCF_000696795.3 Halyomorpha halys | reverse complement strand
CGACCCAATTGGATCTTTTGTGAGTTACCCCTCTTTCCACTAGATATCCCATATGAATCCTATGCTTCTTACGAAGCTCAATAATTCTTTTGGGATTGTTCTAGAAATGCCTTCAGGTTCCATTCTGTTCTGTCTCAAATACTGTAATCTTCATAAGGCAAGGGCTTCACATTCACACAGAATGTGCTGTGCCTTTTCTTCATCTTCCATACATAGACGACAGGTGGAATCCTCCACCAGCCACATCTTCTTAAGATGATATTTTAAGCAGCAGTGGCCCGTGAGGAGTCCCGTTATCATCCTCAGTTCATTTCTAGTAAAGGTAAGGTAAAATTTTGCCTTTTCCTCTGATATTTTCAGAGTCCAGTATGTTTCCTTCTCTTTATGTTCCCAGGACTCAAACACCTTCCTGATTGCACTTCCAGATATGTTGCAATATGGCTCAGGGCCAATAAGCATCATTTCTGATCCCTTCCTAGCTAGGGTATCTGCCATCTCGTTTCCTATAATCCCCTCATGTCCTGGGGTCCACAACTTAGTTGGGGTAAACAACTATTTATTTGCCATTTCGCGCAAAAGATACAAAACCAACTAAAAATATTATGATATAGTAGAATAAGATACAAAAAGGTAAATTAAGGTAGGGTTAAAATGATGTAAATAAGAAATAAAAATAGTATTAATATAAAATAGACAATGATAAGAATATATAAAAATTACGCTAACTATTAGGTTAAAAATAAACACGTAAGAAAAGTAGATACGAGAAAACAAAATTTTATAAACTAAAAAGTGGAAAATAAAAAAGTAAGTTGAGATTAAATAAAGGTCGAGAAAGAATAAATAAAAAAAAATTCTGCCTTTTAGTGTACTAAATTTTGTTTTCTCATATCTACTTTTCTTAGGCGTAATTACGTCTCCTGTTCATTTTTAACATAAGAGTTTGCATAATTTTTTTTTATATTCTTATCATTGTCTATTTTATATTAATAATATTTTTATTTCTTCTTTT
>NW_027109219.1:525970-526460 GCF_000696795.3 Halyomorpha halys | reverse complement strand
TATATATATATATATATTGTAATATTCAAAAATTATTTTAAAGTAATTAAAAGGGAAAATTGATAGTTTTAACTATCTTAAGTATAGCTTGGGTTATATATATAAAAATACCCAGTGATATCAGATCTAGAGAGCATGACAATGACATATTCAGTGCTGTTTGGTCACTCCTGCTGTGTAAGGAAGATGCCAAGTCCCTCTTAATGCTTAAGGTAATTACTTAAGTAAATAAGTAGTCGGATTATTAACTTATTACACTTATTAATTTATTTATTATAAACTAAATAATGCATAACAATAAAAATATTAAGATTTGAATATCTCCTAAACAAAGCATTAACCAATATACTTTCATATGGATTTTTTTTATTTCAAGACCCTTAAATCATATTTTCAGTCTGAGTGACACTTAATCCTGAATTGAAAAAAAAAAATAAATACTTTAATTTTTTTTTTTATTACCTGATCCAACGAGAGGCAGTGCTAGATA
>NW_027109219.1:524368-525826 GCF_000696795.3 Halyomorpha halys | reverse complement strand
TTAGTAGGTTTTATGTGATTTATCATTTCAATATCTTTATTTGTAATATTAAACCTAAAAGCAAGCTAACCAATTTTCATCAGTAAAATATGCAGTCACAAGAGATATCGTGCAAAGCCAAGATGGTGGCATGTGTCCTGCAAAAAGTTCGTTGAATCGCGGCCATGTTTGAGAAGGTTCAAATATTTAAAAAAACTTTATTTTAACTTCCCATCATAATTGAAATTAAAATAAAAGTTAAGAATAAGTGTTCAAGAATTATGTTCATTTAGAATCACAAGCAAAAAGTCAAAACTGTTGTACTACAATCGATGTTCACTTTGAACATCGAGAGAAAGATTACGATTCGTGAGATTGGTTCATTGCTTAGGTGCGGATGGGGAATAATGTTTCCTGGATGAGGAGAGCCTCATCATCTCTGGTCTAGCTCAAGGGTGGACATCTTGAAAAAGAGGACATCGAAGAGTCACCCAAGAAGAATAAGGGACTCTTTGTTTGGATTGCCAAACAACACACTTCGGTGGATAAGAAGTGAGTTGAAAACTTTTAGAGAACCAAGGTTTTGCTTAAAGTCAGTGTTTGCTTGCTGAAAGATTGTTTACAGCAAGTGTTAGATTGTTGAGAAAGAAGAAAAAAAAAACCTTCCATCATCAAACCTAGATTTTTAAGTAAATTTGTAAAGGTAGTTAATAATTTAATTGATTGTTCTGATTGCCTAGAAACCCGACCTGAGATTAAGAGTCAATCATGTTATAAAAATAAAATTAAATTCTACTATCTATTTAATATTAAAGCTTTAATTTTAACCAGAGCTATACTTAAGATAGTTAAAACTATCAATTTTCCCTTTTAATTACTTTAAAATAATTTTTGAATATTACAATAAATACATATATATTGCACGGTCAAATATCAACTCATTAAAAATACCCAGTGATATCAGATCTAGAGAGCATGACAATGACATATTCAGTGCTGTTTGGTCACTCCTGCTGCTTAAGGTAATAACTCAAGTAAATAAGTAGTCGGATTATTAACTTATTAATTTATTTATTATAAACTAAATAATGCATAACAATGAAAATATTAAGATTTGAATATCTCCTAAACAAAGCATTAACTAACATATTTTCATATGGATTTTTTTTATTTAAAGACCCTTAAATCATATTTTCAGTCTGAGTGACACTTAATCCTGAATTGAAAAAAAAAAAAAAATACTTTAATTTTTATTTATTACCTGATCCAACGAGAGGCAGTGCTAGATAAAATAGTGCTGTTGTCGATGGTCGCCAAAAGCAACAGTTGATTAACGTGAGTGGCATGATAGTCCCACCTAGCGACATTTGGAGCCGAGCCCAGCGACAGGTGGCGCAAGTCGTAGAAAGAACCGGACCCGCTATCGTAGAGAGGCAGAAGCTTTTTCAAAGATTCCATTCCCTGCTCGAATAACAGTTT
>NW_027109219.1:521641-523215 GCF_000696795.3 Halyomorpha halys | reverse complement strand
ATCTGTTATGTTTGTAAGTATTTGATATTAGTGTTTTTATTTATGCTTTCCGAGGTATAAATAATACCATCATTATGTGTACATAGGCCGGCTCAGGCGCCTTTATCTTCTAGTCTGCTGGTTGCTAACAGCCTGGCCAATCCTGATATTCTTGTCGAGTCACGACGGGCTGACTTTTCATTCTTTTCCTCCATGAGGACAACGATTCTCCATAAGGAGTCCCATCACCCAGAGTGATATACAGACAATTTTATTTTATGTCGCAATCGACACAAATAATATTTTTTGATTTTAATTTTTGTATTTTATCGGAAGTACTAAGTTCCTTTTTCATTTAACGCATATATTGTAATATTAAAAATTATTTTATAATAAATAAAAAAGAAAATTGATAGTTTTAACTTAATTCTCATATCTTAAGTATAGCTTAGGTTCAAATAAAAAGCTTTAATATTGAACAGATAGAATTTTATTTAAATTTTATAACATAATAGACTCTTAATCTCAGGGCGGATTCCTGAGCAATCAGAACACTTAAATAACAATTTTACAATTATACTTAATTTATATGTTGAACAACACTAACCAATTTTGTTCTTCTATGACGACTGATAGTTTTTGATGACTTCAATTTCACAAACTAACACTGTCTTTAAACAAAGCCTTGGTCCTCTAAAAGTTTTCAACTCACATCTCATCCACCGAAGAATGTTGTTTGGCGATCCAAACAAATAATCCTTTTTTCTTTGTGGGTGACTCTTCGATGTCTCCTTTTTTAAGATTTCCATCCTTGAGCTAGAAAAGAGATGATGAGGACCTCCTCATCCAGGAAACATTATTTCCCGCCCACGCCTAAGCAACGAATCCCCAAAACCAAGTTTTTTTCCTTCCTCTTCTCTTGTGGTTAGTTCTCAACATCGATTGTAACACTACGGTTTTGAGTGTTTTTTCTTGATTTCCTATATGAATAATTTTCTTTAATATTTATTCTTAACTTCTATTTTTTCTTAAATGTATTGTAATTTCAATTATGATGTGAAGTTAAAATAAAGTTTTTAAAATATTCGGATCTGCTCAACATGGCCGCAATTCAACGAACTTTTGGTAAAACAAACGCCGCCATCTTCTTAGTTTTGAATAACGATCTTTCCACTCCATAATTGACTGAACAAAATTGGCTAGCTTTCTTTTTGGTTTAACAAAGCAAATGAACAATATTGAAACAATATATAAAATAAAAACATATTAAAGACCCTTTATACAAAAAAATATACTATTCACTCAAAAAAGAGGATATTACAATATATATTTTCTTTTCAAAGGTTTTTATTGTGTTATATTAAAGTACTTAATATAAAGTACAAAATTCGATTCTATTCTTCCTTTTTTTTTCTTTTCTTTTTTTTTTTTTAACCATCTACAGTTGGGCTAGTAAAGGTAGCCGTAACAATAAGTATATATGTAAAAATAAAATAAAATAATAAAAACATTTATATTTCTTTTTGTTCATTTTTATATAATTTTCTTTTCACTTATATTTACATAATTTTTAACCCCACCTCAGTTAACTTTTT
>NW_027109219.1:518644-520791 GCF_000696795.3 Halyomorpha halys | reverse complement strand
GATCTCAACTGGTCTAGTGTGTGACGTCATTCTCCATTTAACAGACCAAGTAACAGACTCTCAGCCATGTTAAATGTTATTTCGTTTTATCACGGTAAAAGAAGGCAATTTTTTTCGATTTAACATGAGTTTTTCCATTTAACACGCTTTAACATGTTAAACCAAAGATCATGAATACCCCTATTATGGATACATAGTGTTATTCATTTTCAACCACCCCCGCCCATCCCAACCATCTCCTTCATATATTAATTTTATATGATTTAAAAATTTTGAACACTATTGCTTTCTTTGAATTTATTGCTGATTTTTTTTTTTTTTTAATTCTAATGTTAAATGTTCCCTAATTATATGGAAAGATGTGTTGTTGCATTTATTTGCTTTATTAATGTCAAAATGAATTTGGAATTTATTCATTAAAACTTAAACCTATACACCAACATAATTTCTTCTTCTATTATTTTTAGTAATCTGGATATTGCTTAACATTGTACTCGGAATAATTATTTAGAATACCTTGGGACTGAGCGTGAGAAGGTCATAGAGGCCAATGAGTGAGTATATAAAGCCGTTGAGGACGAAGGACGACGGCTGTGTTGGATACTCTTCGTACCATGGATAGCCCCCGTAGAATTTGGCAAGGACACCACCATTCTCGCTGAGAGTATGGAAAGGACGCAGCGCCTCCAGGCCAGCCTTCAAGTATACTGGATCCTTTGAAGTATGATAAGCTCGAGCCAAGACGGACATTCCATGACCTTGCCCCATCGCTGACACCCTTAAATTTAAATTTTAACTATCAATTATTTCCAAGAAATAATATATTTCATTTTATATATAATCTTTTCAACAACTTGAGACCGGTATTTATTGTTTAAATAAATTAATTATTATCTAGGTTAAGTCTCAACACTATTATTTCCTTAAAGTGCTAAAAACCAACACAAATTCAACTTTTACAATACAACAATTTTACATAAAGAAAATAATATGTTCAAAAGAAAAATAATTGTATATCAGAGAACATTAATTATACACTGAATTTGAAAACAAATACAAGAAATTTGAACCAACACTATGCAGAGATTTTAAGCAAAACTAATTTATGAAAAATACAGGTAAATTTTATGTTAATATTTACAATTAAATTTGAAATGAATTTTAATAATAAAAGAAATAAGAATTTAGACCAAAATACAGTTTCAATTATAAGCCTGACCTGAGTGTCTGGAAGGTTGAAAATAAAGTGATAATAGTGTTAAGTTGATCTGTAATTAAAAGTTTTAATATTTAATGAAATTGTGACAAAATAGATTATTAAACAACCTTGATACTAATTAATTTATTTAAACAATGTACTTCATATTATTAGACTGTCAGAACCATAAAAAGAAAATGAAAACATTATAACTAAGGGAGGGGATTTTGATGTTTTCAACTCTCAATAATTTGAAACTTAAGGGAACAGAATAAAAGTTCAAGTACGGTAAGGTATGCCCATCCATAGCTCAGGTAGTTGAGGCCCAGATCTTACCAATCTGAGATCTGCGGGCGGGGCCAGTTCGAATCTGGCCTGGGGTGTTGACTTTCA
This sequence comes from Halyomorpha halys, assembly GCF_000696795.3. NCBI lineage: Eukaryota > Metazoa > Arthropoda > Insecta > Hemiptera > Pentatomidae > Halyomorpha > Halyomorpha halys. The sequence continues at coordinate 519,200 of NW_027109219.1, read as the reverse complement.
TCGTTGAGTGGTGGTCTCACAAAATTTCTAATATATATGTTAAACCAGCACATACAATCAAAATTTAATGCGGGTGAAACCACGGGATGCAACTAATTGGTTATAAAATATTAGGCCCTTATAAAGTATAAGGTAATTAATATTTATAATCTTAAAATTCTTTAATTATGAGAGATAGTTGACCGTGGATGATAAATGAGGAGAAGATGGTTGGGGGTGCGGTCAATGAAATATTTATTTGTGTTTCTTATTTACCGTCATTATCATACTTATTTGTGTTTCATTGACCGCACCCCCAACCATCTTCTCCTCACTTAAAATTCTTTTTTGAGACTGGAAATTTTTTAATAAATAATTCAAAACACTATCCAAATTATATTCTCAAAACTTTTATTTCTTTTACACATCCAACGTTTCGGCCAATTCGGCCATCTTCAGGGACAATCTACTCAATTCACTATGAAACATATAATTTAACCACTCCAAAAACTTCATACAGGCTATTCTGCCCAGGTCAAAACATTTATATCTAATAAGTCAAATATCCATTAAAAAC
>NW_027109219.1:515966-517540 GCF_000696795.3 Halyomorpha halys | reverse complement strand
ATAAACTAAAATAACAATTTGATAACACTGTAATCTTCAGCGACTCCCAAGCTGTAATACAAAAATTACAACCCACTGAAGAAGAGTGCAGAAACATAGCTGCTATTATGAGGAAAAGAGAAAGAATTTATAGCTCTGTAGTGGATACCAGGCCATGTTGGTATATATCACAATGAGCAAGCTGACAAGTTGGCTAAGCTCGGTTGTGCGGACAACCAGCCTGTTCTACCACTTTCCTACAGAACAGTGAAATCACTTATAAGCTCTTATTGTAAGGGCAGGACAAGCGCTAGACACAAAGTTCAAGCGGAAGGAAAGAAGTGCGAGAGCCTACTGGATGAGGATAAACTAATCCTCGGCAATCTTAACAGAGCTGAGGGAGTGGCTTGTTTTGCTACAACAGGACATGATCTGCTCCCAAAACCCCTACATCAAACAGGCATCATTGATTCACCTCCTAACCCTTATCCTAAACAATACTCCTATCTCATTTCATAAGTCAGTCAAAAATGTTGGTGTCAATTTTGATCAAACTTTCTCCTGGAAACCACACATTGCCCAAATTTCCAGTCGAACCATAGCACACCAAAAGCAATTCAATATAATCTGTTATCTCCTTCCACTTAAAACCCATCAACTCTTAGTTTACTCTCATTTTACCCCACTTTGACTATAGCTGCCTAGTATATGGTGGACTCTCGGGTAATCTCAAATCTACACTTAAACGTCTTATGAATTGCACAGTACAATTTATTATCAGAGATATGCACATTAGCCAGTATTACACCAAGCTGAATTGGGTCTATCCATCCTTCTGATGCCAGTATTTTCTAGCTTCCTTTCTATTTCAAGTAATTAGTACTCAGCGCCCCTCCTATATCCTAGAAACATGCTATTCAAATTCTCAGTCTAATCCTGTACTATAAGGTCCCGTTTATCTGACATCTACTCTCCACCTCACCGAACTGCTGCGTTTGATACATTATTTTTTATCCGAGCTACATATCACTGGAAATCCATCTTCTCTAACATACACCATGTACCAACTCTTCCCTCGTTTAAAACCCTTGTATTTAATTACCTTTTACTTCACCGATCTATTCCGATATTATAATAATACAGATTGTTAGGGCGAGGGGCATTTCGTGAATGAAAAACTGATCTCTTCCCCAGAGTAAAATGTTAGCTGGTTCGGGATAAAAAAAAAGAAATAAAACGGAGGACCTGAAATGAATATAAAAAAAACAAATAAAGAAGAAAATTAAAGAATAAAAAAAACTTTCAAATGATATATACAATTTAATAAAATTAAAATATGAACAATAAAAAAAAAAAAAACATTGTAATGTTATATAAATAAAATACAAAAAATAGTGCTTCTGTTGGTGAGAGAAAAAAATATATAGAAACAAAACTAACAGAAAAATAGGAAGCTAGATGAAAGAGAATGGGAGAAAAAAAAGTCACTCACAGTGGATGGCCGAGGGGTCGATAGGCGCATATTGATTATACTACTCAATTCCACTCTTATCCGAGATTAACGTCTGTAGTAAACACAATGCAGTTGACAAATC
>NW_027109219.1:515266-515916 GCF_000696795.3 Halyomorpha halys | reverse complement strand
CACGGTAAAAGAAGGCAATTTTTTTCGATTTAACATGAGTTTTTCCATTTAACACGCTTTAACATGTTAAACCAAAGATCATGAATACCCCTATCTACTCTCCACCTCACCGAACTGCTGCTTTTGATAAATCATTTTTTATCTGAGCTACATATCACTGGAACTCCATCCTCTCTAATATACACCATGTACCAACTCTTCCCTTGTTTAAAACCCTTATATTTAATTACCTTATACTTCACCGATCTATTCCGATATTATAATAATACAGATTGTTAGGGCGAGGGGCATTTCGTGACTGAAAAACTGATCTCTTCCTCAGAGTAAAATGTTCGCTGGTTCGGGTTAAAAAAATAAAATAAAACGGAGGACCTGAAATGAATATAAAAAAAACAAATAATGAAGAAAATTAAAGAATAAAAAAAACTTTCAAATGATATATACAATTTAATAAAATTAAAATATGAATAAAAAAAAAAAAAATGCATTGTAATGTTATATAAATAAAATACAAAAAATTGTGCTTCTGTTGGTGAGAGAAAAAAAAATATGGAAACAAAACTAATAGAAAAATAGGAAGCTCGATGAAAGAGAATGGGAGAAAAAAAAGTCACTCACAGTGGATGGCCGAGGGGTCGATAGGCGCATAT
>NW_027109219.1:510096-514253 GCF_000696795.3 Halyomorpha halys | reverse complement strand
AGTAGGCTGAGTTAGAAAGTCGCTGAGCAAAAAAACACCAAATGGGTCCAAGCATGCCACAGTAAAGACTCCTGACTGCGGACTGCCTTATCAGTTCGTATACAGGCACTAATTCCATAGCGGCTTGCAATGTTGTTATATGTGCCGAGCCGCGGTAATGTATTTATATTATACATGCACCACAACAAACTTTCTTAACTGTTCATGATTTACATAATAAATTAAACATAAATTTAAAAATCCAAACAATGTGTGGTTAAAATAAATAAAAAATAAACTTATAATTTTTTTTTTTTTATGTATTTAGTCAGTTAGTTTTTTTTTCTTCTCTGTATATGACATTATTTGTATATAACTTTAATATAAGTAATAATTAAGTATGGCCACAGTGCTATGACCTAGTGCCAGAATAATAAACTATTTTTCATTTCAAGTTAGCCGCTGAAGGGTGAGAGAAAACACAATTAACTATCAGAACGAGATGAATCTTCAGAAGGCAGCATTGAGACAGACCTTACCACGCATTAGTACGGGTAATGGAAGTACACGGTTGTGTAAAAAGAATGGAAACAGCAGTGCAAGGGCTGTGGTAACATAGATGCATTGTTTATATTTGTTAATATTGATGTGTTGTATTACAATTCTTCTAAAACACAACATTGCACTGAAAGTATAAACATACAAACATACTACAAACCTTATATTTAGATCTGGAAAACTTTTTTTTGGGTTTATTTTGAATAGATAATCCTTTCTGAAGGTCAACGAGAAGATCCCTCGTAAGGTGTGTCCATTGGCCGTCTTCACAGTTTATTTTGTAATAAACTTCAGCATCCTGAAAATTAAACAATTACATTTAAAAAAATTAAAACTTTACCACTAAAACCTACGAAGGGTCAGGGGTGCAGTACTTCGTAAGGAAGTACTCTTCCTAGACCAATGGTTGTGCAAGGAGGTGCTTTTATCAGAAACACACTCGCTGCCAGATTTTTATCAAATTAAGGACACTCACTTCATGAGACTTCATAGACCCCAGAGGACTCCCAAACTCAACGGATTCACTAACAGCTACAGTGGAACAGAAAATAATTATGTGCCACTGCTGGATTTGAACCAGAGTCCTTTGAGTTAGTAGCACAGTGCCTTACCACTGAGCCACCCCATTAAACAGTTATATATCAGTTGTTAATCCTCTGCTACAGTATGGTAAACAATAAATGTAGAAGTTAATCTTCAAATGATATCAATATTTAAAAAAAAAAATTAATTTACCTGTGAAAATATTATCGGCGCTTGACAAGAATAGTGTAGAATCCAAGTTTCAAATTTTTCTCGATTCTGAAGAACTACAACTAGACTAGAATTGTCTTTATAACTAAGCTGCAAGTCAACACTCATGATGAAATCGAGGACATGTTCGAGATTTAGTGTAATGATTCCTCCAGCTGTGAACAATAAAGAACAAAATTAGTCTCGGAACTCATTATAAAAAAATTAATCCTCTAGAAATAACAATTCCAACATACCTTGACTACTATATTCTACGACACCATTTTCACGAACCACTTTTCCAGACCAATTTGAAGAGTGTATGGAGCCATCTTCAATGATTTTGAAATGCGGATCTGGTTCGGTCAAGTTTTTAGAATAATGAGACAGCCCGAACTGTGCGATTTGAGTTGGATAGTAGTAACCCTGCACTTCCCATTGAGTGGAAATTGGAACACCTAAAATAGAATAGTATTTTAAATAATTTTTTCTTGTTTTATTCATTTAGAAAATTACATCCGATATGGTCTGAACAGATGACATCTATCGGTCAGTGCCAAAGTAACACATAAAAAAGATAGAAATAAATTATATTAATTAATTAAAATTTTGAGTGAAAAAAACCTCTAAAAAGACAGCTTTGTTTCGCTAATGTAAGCAGAATTACAATTGGGAGTGGAGGGAGGTATTACGATATATGACATGTGATCTGTGTAGAAGATGGATATAGTCGCATTAGAAGATGAGAGCATCGCTGGGAAAGTGTGTTACAAGAAGACTATGTTGAAAAATAAAATAAAAAATTTCAGAAAAAAATGACTATTTTTGTTCGGTCGGAAACTTTTCAGACCACCCTCATAAATAGTTTTTTTTTACTATTTGAGTTATTCTGATTGCACCCGGATCATCTTCCTTTTATATATTGGCCATGGTCAATCAGCGATCTTCCAAAACTTATGAAATATAAAATGTTCTTAAGATTACTTTACACCCTAACAAATAAATAATACATTACCTTCTGTACCACTGATACATTTCACTCTTTCACGAAGTTCAACATTGTAGTTTTCAAAGTAAAGGAAAACTCCTTTTGGATCATACTTTCCTTTAGGATAGTAAACTTTAGAATAAGAATGAGACCATTCAAATCTTTCAGTGTCATCGTATTTTGCAAGTTTTCCATAAACCTGTTGACAAAAATATAATGATTACAAGTTATCTAATTTTTGTGTTTGATAAACAAACATGCATAATAATAAGGATAATAACATAATAAGGATAAGCCAATCCAGAAGATTCTATGCTAATACAACTAAAGAACACTGATTATCCCAATCGAGATGGTGATTTTTTTCAAACATGATCCTCAGGAATCAAATTTTTGTCTCTTTATATTGTTCATATTTAATTTTAAAAAAATAAAAAAATTGTTTACTTTAGAAATCACCCAATATATTAGTGAATTCATATAAGTGTTTGCAGTTACCTCCAAAGAAAATTTTTGTAATGAAGAGCGGATTGAATACCATGTGTGCAATGTACGGTAAAATAAAAACACATAATTAAAATCGATTACCACTTTTTTTTACGCAACAAACCTAATGCTAAAATTTGTTTTTCTAAACTTTGTAGATACTATTAATTTGAATAAATTCTTATCTCTACAACTAATTTCCTCAGAATTACTGATAAATGTTCATTATTCTTATTGCATATACGATGTGCAACTGGTCTTGTAGCCTCGGAAATCAAATGCACAATGTGTACAATCGATCTCAAATGGGTTATTTACTCTAGTTTACATAAGACTGTTAAAACCCCAGTTACAAAAAAAAAGATTTATCATCCTTTTATTTAGCACTTGATCTACATCAAGTTTTTCGAGTAAATATAGAGTACACCTTATTTTTGAAAGTGATACACACTTTTTCCCCATAGATCAAGCCAGTCAATATTCCCAACCTAACAGCCGAGAAGGGGAAAGAATCTCTACTTCAATGTTAGGTACTGACCAATTTATGTGGTGATTAAATGTTATGAGAGTAAAGTTCTGTTGCATATGTATTTTTGATTAATTTAGAGCAAACTTTAACGTTCGAGGTAAAACATATTAACTGACAAAGATGGCTGCTCGAAACAGCCTGTTCCCTAATGATAACAAAATTAAATTCAATATGTTTACTTTTAATAACAGTTCTGACAGGACTTATGCAATACTGAGAACCCGAACTGAAAAATGGTTTTGTGTATGACTGCAAATAAGTCAGATCCAAGTTACTCCTAAAAAAAGATAAGAAAATATGTCTGTACTTCTTGAACTGTTTTAATGTGAAACATGTTACCTACTAGACTGGACTTAACAAATTGTACAGCCTCTTCGTCATTTAACCTACTTGAAAAAAGTAGATTTCTTACTTCTATTTCTTCAACTATGAGTCAAGTATGTGGTAACTGGACTTGGTAAAAGATTATCATATACAAAATTTACTATTTGGGATCAACTAACAAATGTTTCGTTATATTCAGCAGAGTATAAATTTGTGCTATGGTGAACATAGTATGTGCAACAGTTACCTTGTTTTACACCCCTCAGTTCTGTCATGACAGTATCTAATATGTCGAACTATGTCTTGCATGATTGTTGACAGTACTGTACAGTTACTGACACGTTCACATGGTAAAAAAAACTTCAAATCACACTAAATATCAGATGTGGTATATGAAATAGTATGTCAACATGATATAACAGACACTAACAAGGTAACAGAAACTCATACTTGGATGAAAAACATGGTAACAGCAAGTACCCCTCCTCTATTGTCTATTTTTATTTCCACTATAAAAATGTAACAGCTAGTAAAAGTTTTAATTTTCAATGCACTCAAAAT
>NW_027109219.1:507132-510046 GCF_000696795.3 Halyomorpha halys | reverse complement strand
CAATTCATTAATTAAAATTTTGAGTATTAGGACTATGTGGAGGTAACTACAATTTATAAGCTAGATCAGTACAATATGAATTGATCTTTAGTGATAAAACTAATAATTCAATTAACAAATACTAAAATGAAAATAAAAAATAATAATAACAAAAATAACTGAAAGGACTTTGAAGTGAATAACAAAGCTGCAAATTTACAATTAGTGAATTAATATAATAATGAGAATAAAACAAGATGATACAGAATATGATAAAAACAAAGATCTATTAATATCTAAATAAATAATATCTATAACCGACCACGCACATATTAAGGTAATTTTAATTGTAATACAATGAATAATTATGTGGAGTTAAGAAAAAAAATACAGACAGATATGATCATTTGGTGAATCAAAATTAATCATTGAAAATCATAGAAACTAAGAAAGTATTCAGTCAAATATTTATTTTTAATTTTTCTTTGTGGTTCATTTATTTATTAATTCTTCTGGTAAGCGATTGAACAGATATGGTACCATATAGTTTGAAGTACGTTTACCAAATATATAGGGTGGTTCGATAAATTGAATAGTTTTTGTAACATTTTTTAGATATATTATTTCTTTTCTGAATAAATTACTATCCATAATTTTTAACATAATTCCATATAAATAAAATAGTTTAGGTGGTAAAATATAAACAATTTTAACATTTTCTACTTTATTACTGTGGTGTAAATTGTTCTCAATGGTCAATCCTGTAGATTTGCAAGTTTTGATAGATGACTTTCAGAACTGGCACCATAACATTACACATAACATACAGATTGGAAGTAATCAATTTTATATGAGCATACTCTTAAATCTTTAAATATTTACTATTTGGGGTTCCCAAAAAAAAGCATTAACCACAGTAAGACCTCTCATCCACTCAGAGCGGAAAGCTGCGAATTGTGAGGCAACAAATTCATGCAAACACCATCCCTACAAAATCGTGCGAATGCCTATCGTCCATTGCCTCAGTATTCGTCCGGATTCGTAATAGACGTGATAGTTCTTCAGTACAGCTTTTCTGATGAACAGTTTTTTATTTAAGAATTATAATTTTACTTTATTGACATATCTGATTCATTGGCACAGGCGATATCAACAAAGACGGTAAATGTGTATGAATTAGAGATGGGCAAAAATTAGCTATATTTGAAACTAATAGCTAAAATACCTTGCTTGGAAGACGACAGGTGCTTGGAAGGTCAGAAGCAAGGGTGACAAAATTCTGAGTTAAACAGTACGTTAACAGGGACGACAAAACTACCAGAAGATGAGGAATATGTTACAAGTTACATGGAAGGGTAAAAATAAGAATGTTAAAATATTTAAAAGAAAACATATAAAAGGTGAAGACAAATGATTTAAAAATTATTAAAGAACGTGAACTATGGGAGAAAAAAATTAATAAATTAACTATTTTGGAATATGTTAACAATAAGTTCTATTTATCGGTTTTTAAAATGATGAAAGAAGATTCTAGTTGGATATAGAAGCTTACAGAGATAACCCTTTTGTCATGGTTACGAATTGTGGCAAATATAGATAGATGTATTACCCAAATTAAAGGAATGAGAATGCTGTGAAAGTTTTGAGGCATAATAATTATGGGAGGAAATAGAATATTTATGTTGTGTGACCCGCATCACACAATGATGCAAAACAAAAAACCTCTTAAAAGACAGCTTTTTTGTTTCGCTAATGTAAGCAGAATTACAATTGGGAGTGGAGGGAGGTATGCGGTATACGACATGTGATCTGTGTAGAAGAGGGATACGGTCGCATTAGAAGATGAAAGCATCACTGGGGAAAGTGTGTTACAAGGAGACTATGTTGAAAAATAAAAAAAAAAGTTTAGAAAAAAATGACTAATATTTTTGTTCGGTCGGAAACTTTTCATTCCACCCTCATAAATAGGTTTTTTTTACTATTTGAGTTATTCTGATTGCACCCGGATCATCTTCCTTTTATATATTGCCCATGGTCAATCAGCGATCTTCCCAAACTTATGAAATATAAAATGTTCTTAAGATTACTTTACACCCTAACAAATAAATAATACATTACCTTCTGTACCACTGATACATTTCACTCTTTCACGAAGTTCAACATTGTAGTTTTCAAAGTAAAGGAAAACTCCTTTTGGATCATACTTTCCTTTTGGATAGTAAACTTTAGAATAAGAATGAGACCATTCAAATCTTTCAGTGTCATCGTATTTTGCAAGTTTTCCATAAACCTGTTGACAAAAATATAATGATTACAAGTTATCTAATTTTTGTGTTTGATAAACAAACATGCATAATAATAAGGATAATAACATAATAAGGATAAGCCAATCCAGAAGATTCTATGCTAATACAACTAAAGAACACTGATTATCCCAATCGAGATGGTGATTTTTTTCAAACATGATCCTCAGGAATCAAATTTTTGTCTCTTTATATTGTTCATATTTAATAAAAAAAAAAAAAAAAAATTGTTTACTTTAGAAATCACCCAATATATTAGTGAATTCATATAAGTGTTTGCAGTTACCTCCAAAGAAAATTTTTGTAATGAAGAGCGGATTGAATACCATGTGTGCAATGTACGGTAAAATAAAAACACATAATTAAAATCGATTACCACTTTTTTTTACACAACAAACCCAATGCTAAAATTTGTTTTTCTAAACTTTGTAGATACTATTAATTTGAATAAATTCTTATCTCTACAACTAATTTTCTCAGAATTACTGATAAATGTTCATTATTCTTATTGCATATACGATGTGAAACTGGTCTTGTAGCCTCGGAAATCAAATGCACAATGTGTACAATCGATCTCAAATGGGTTATTTACTCTAGTTTACATAAGACTGTTAAAACCCCAGTTACAAAAA
>NW_027109219.1:506405-507082 GCF_000696795.3 Halyomorpha halys | reverse complement strand
AATGGGTTATTTACTCTAGTTTACATAAGACTGTTAAAACCCCAGTTACAAAAAGAGATTTATCATCCTTTTATTTAGCTCTATATCAAGTTTGTCGAGTAAATATAGAGTACACTTTATTTTTGAAAGTGATACACACTTTTTCCCCATAGATCAAGCCAGTCAATATTCCCAACTTAACAGCCGAGAAAGGGAAAGAATCCCTAATTAAATGTTAGGTACTGATCAATGTATGTTGTGATTTAATGTTATGAGAATTAAGTTCTGTTGCATTTGTATTTTTGATAAATTTGGAGCAAACTTATTAGGAGAGTGATTCATTGTATTAAAATGTAATCCAATGTCTTTGAAATAATACATTGACTATACTAATACATAAATCATATGAATGCCTAAATAGCCAATGAAAGTTCACTATCAACATTTTAATAGTAATTGGAACATTTGAGACATTCGACCATAAAGCATGGTATCGTATCTGACATTTTTTGTAAATTGAAGTTTTTGGCAATATTTGAGATTCCTTAAAGCTGATTTCATAAGTTTTTAAAAGAATGTTTAGGAATTTTTTTTTTTAGATTATAATAGGTAATATCGGTATTAAGTAATGATAAGTGATAGCCGGTTGGAGGTAAAACAAATTAACTGACAAAGATGGCTGCTCGAAACAGCCTGTT
>NW_027109219.1:493206-505200 GCF_000696795.3 Halyomorpha halys | reverse complement strand
GATTATTATTTACATAACTGTCAAATATCAAGAAAAAATATTAAGAGAAAAATGAGCAGAATGTTTGACAGCTCAGCACTAAAGTTGTTCAGAAAATCTGATAAGTGGTGTAAGTTTCTGAAAAGATTAAGAAACAAGTAATATCTGAGAAAAGGATGTTTTAGGTTTTGTAAACAAATAATGATCTAAGTAAAAAATCAAAACATTAAATTTGAAAATAATTTTAGGATACTGACCTCAAAATATTTGTGAATGAAAGAAAATGGTATATAAACTTCATCAGCCTCCCTTCTACAAGATACTGTGTACTCCCCATTGATGTGACAATCAATTTCTTCTAAGCCTGTATTTTCGGTAAGAGCCAAACCCTTGAGACAAGAAATAAATAATTAAACGACTTCTTCTAATGAATATAAAACATGAGAACAAACCATTTATCAGCCTTCACCTGTGATTTACTGATGATTGTCTCCCCTTTATAAGCTTTAGGAAAAGGTGTAATTTCACCACCACACCTAATCCACACCGAAAAGGTAACGAAAACCAAAGTGACACATAGGAACAGAATCAAAAATTTCAGATTCATTCTCATCATTGTTATAGATGGAATAAGGCTGAAATTGAAAATACATGAGAGTTAAGAGTAGAAAATATAATGATTAAGCCAGGCCTTTAGAAAAAACAATCTAATAGATTGCGCTGAGATCAACTATTTAAAAAAAAAATTAAATTAACAATCTTATCAGACTTTTTCACTGACTAAAAATAGGTAAATAAAGGTGAGCATAACACTTGGAAGTCACCTCCTTCCATGTTTTAGAAATGTTAAATAACAATCGATATGTCTCAAATAGATACATCTATCGATAGTAAAATTCGAGTTTCTCAAAACGATATTTTGGTACTTTCTGTTACTACCTCTCAGGATGTTTCATTTTTTATTTGTTTCGTAAATATATCGCTGATTTTCTTGAATAGTGGCCCTCATTTGACAGTTTTTATATGTTTACTTTTTTTATAATTAGACATATTCCAAAGGTAGCCTGTTAGTACTAGTATGCGGTTATTTTCTTTATTGAGGTTGTCCTACAGATCTGAATTTACCAGCCAATCTAAATAACCCAGATTGCACATGTGAATTTGTCAATGTTTGGCAAATGTGTAGAGGCCCTTATAGATTTCTGGCAAGTAGTAAATGTGTCGCGGTGGTTATTTTCTTAATTACTCTGCTTGTCCGTAAGGCCTCGACAATGCGTGTTCAGTTTGTAAAGGTAAGGTAATTTACAAAGAAGATGACATAGTGTGCGACTAACGGGTGACAACCGTTATATCTCAAAGGATGGTAACCTCGTCCTACAGGGTATTATTCCTATATGTATGAAGGAGGTATGCAAGCCTGGAGGGTAGCTAGTCGCCAGGTCACGCAGAAAGATGCCTTCGATCTACAGGATGCTATTCCAACAGGTACGGAGGAGGAAATGTAAACCCGGAGGGTAGCTATCCTCCGAGTCCTACGATGGGAGAGAAGAATAGAGGATTGAAGGAGAGATGTGACTTCTTTAAGGCCCTTATTTATAGGCTTAGTGCATACGGCTGTGACCTTGAAGCGGTCTTATCTTATCTGCTTGAGGTAGTTTCGTGCGTTATTTTGATATCATTTATTTATTATTTTATCGACATTGCTAAGTAGCATGTACAAAAATTAATAATATGTTTTTATAAAATCAAATAATAAATATATTTGAGAGCTTCAGTGAGGCTCGAGTTGCTGCGCTCTGGTGGATTAGAGCTAAACTGCTTGCTTCTCTCGCTATACATGCATAGGGTTTCATTCATCCCTACCCTACGTTCGACCGAAATGAGTGATAATAATTCATTACCGCTTCTTCTGTAAAAATATCGTATATATGTGGATGTTTTTCTTGAATACTGGCACACAACAAACAGGTTTTTTTGGAGGAATATAGTCTGGGTGGCGGTCAATAAAGGTATTAACATTAAAAAAAAAACTGTTGTTCATTTTTATCTAATTTCTTAATGTCCCCTTTTACATATTACTATACCTCATCTGTACCATATCTACACCACTTATCTGTTGTACCTTATACATTTATCTCTTTACCATATTTAAAACTAGTTTTAATGAGTAGTCTCCTACAATTTATATATTGAGAACTTATATCACACCTGGTTATATTTATTAACTACTTGTCTCCAGTTTACCAACATGTAGATATTGAAGCAATCAATATTTCATTTTTTGTTGTTTTTTTTATACTTTATAAACTTACTAAATAAATAGTTTTCTTTTACTATTTTGATACCTTTATTGACCGCCACCCGGACTATCTTCCTCCAATCTACTTTATACGGTCAACTATCTCCTTCTACTATTTTGATGGCATTATTAACCGCCACCCGGACTATCTTCCTCCAATCTACTTTATACGGTCAACTATCTTCTACTAATAAGAAGTTTTTTTTTTTTATTTTGTGTTTGAGTTATTCCATTGATTGTAACGTAAACTGCAGTTAATTTGTAGCACTCAAATGCTGGATCCACAAATTAGGCACTTGCCGCAAATCCAAGACTTGTATATATGCTTGGTGAAAAAAAGGAAGCAACAAAAGTTGGGATCCACATACTTGTTTGGTTCTTTTTATGTTTGTTGGCTAGTAATTTCGATTTACTATATTTTCATTATAAAAAGGAATAAAATAAAGATACAGGAAATGAAAGGAAACACAAATACCAGCAAATTAGGTGGTAGATAATAAAAACTCATGAGACCTATTGCTGGATCTCCACGTTTGGCACTTGCTACAAATCTAAGACTTAAAAGGGAAAATTAATCCGTCAGTCAACTTTCGTGTAACTAATAACACGCCAGTTTGTTCTTGTGATTTTTATCGGTTATTTACATTAGATTTACGCTATTTTCATCAGTAATAGGAACAAAATCAAAATAGGCGAAATGAAAGGTGTAAATATGAGCAAACTAGGGGGTTAGATAATAAAAATGTATAGAAATAGTACTACCTAATCTATAAATTCAAGTTTCGTTCTTGAATTTTTATTGAATGCTTGTTAATTTAATAACCCTGATACATATATCTATAAATATATATTTGTGCTATGTCAAATAAACAATTAGCTGTTAAATCAAGAATTTAATTGACAAGATTTGAAACAATGTATTTACATTCAATTGATAGAATTTTAAAATATATAGTGTAGGCCTGAATTTGCCGTCGACCCGTGGGAGTAAAAAACCTAAGTGTGCAAAATTGTGTAATTAAAACTCAAAATGTGTTAAATTGTGTGTAAAACACTCAAATCCTACAAAATCAACGTAGGTTAAAACATGTTCATGGTAAGCTTATCTAAGAAGCTAGGGCCACATAGAGACCGACTGTAGTTCCATTTTTTTAACAGTTCATTTGAACTAGCTCGTTCACGAACTACACAACTCTAAACACGTGCTTGTTGAAGTTTTGTTGAATGCCGAGTACTGATTTTCGTTACCGCGCATTTGTTTTATATACAAGTTAGTATCTAAGAATATTTAAGATATGACGAGGCCGACACTTAGAGAGCTTCAATTAGAGGAGCTTGAGAATTATGAGCAGGAAACAGATTCAGATACTGAGGTATAAAAGAGAAAAAATTAAGTTGTTTTTTTTATATTTGCTTTTAGCATCTCATTTTCTATTTCAAATTAATATCTTTTCATTAGGCAATACAAGAAGCTTTTGCCAGAGGAGATCTGAAGCCAGGGCTCAATATTCCTGTAAAAGACAGGGTCAGGACAAATAATGTTGTAAGTAAGTTTGGTTTATTACCAATTTTTATTTTTTAAAAAATTGTATCATCTTTTGAATCAATTACATTTCCTTTTGTAGCCTCTTCTGAAAGAAGCATTATGTGATATAAAGCAGGATCTTCCTTGGATAGAAAGATTAGATATTACAAATGACCAAGCAGCTTTGGCCCCAGAACTCGCCCTTCAGGTAGGTTTGTTGAAGTTAAGAAAACCAGTTTAGGTAACTTAGTTATTGAACTTTATTTAAAATAATTATCCTTATTGACCGTGGATGACGTACGAGGAGAAGATGGTTGGGGGTGCGGTCAAAGTGAAACGCAAATAAGTTGGTCTAACCTATTTAATAGTGCCAACGTTTCGGCTAGAGTTTGGTTAGAGTTGATGAAGGCTAGAAACTCTAGCCGAAACATTGGCACAATTAAATAGGTTACACCAACTTATTTGTGTTTCACTTTGACCGCACCCCCAACCATCTTCTCCTCATATATCCTCATTGTGTTTTAAGTTAGATTGTTTTTGAAGCAGTATTTGATTATTGACTATGGAAAACTTTGGTTATTGATACTTCTTTGTTTTAATGTTTTGACTGAAAATTTGTCACCAAATTCTACATAGTAAAATTCCAATATTTTAATTAGTACAAAATTAACTTGTTAAACTTACTGTTAGACTTGTTAAAATTATTTTATTTCATCGGTTTACTTGTAAAACACTACGATGAAATTTACATCAACAAGTAGAGAAGGATATTATAGATTTATAATATTAGTAAACATCAATAATAGTTATTAAGATTCGTATATTATAAAGATGACAAAATAAGAGGGATACATATGTAGATAATTTGAAATTATTGAATTCGGTAATGATTAGTATGCCTAATAATAGGGCGATGGCTCCTAAATGTTGTTATGGTTAAATTAAGGTTAATTAAGGAAAGTTATCAATTGAAGAATGTTTCAATTCACCTTATT
This sequence comes from Halyomorpha halys, assembly GCF_000696795.3. Taxonomy (NCBI): domain Eukaryota; kingdom Metazoa; phylum Arthropoda; class Insecta; order Hemiptera; family Pentatomidae; genus Halyomorpha; species Halyomorpha halys. The sequence goes on along the minus strand of NW_027109219.1, from coordinate 500,402 downwards.
GGATATATTGTTATATTTAGCTCGATCACTAATAGGGTTTCTATATTTTTTGTTTCGATAGATCAGAGATGAAGAAAAAGGACATAATCCATTAGTATACGATGAGTTGAAGAGGGAGAGTGTATTTTATAGACAAGCTCAGAACGCTGCATTAAAAGTTCTTCCAAAGTTGAAACAATTAGGTCTTAGAACTGAGAGGCCTGGGGACTACTTTGCTGAAATGGCCAAGTCAGACCAGCATATGCAGAAGGTAATGTGATAGTTGAGATATATACAAACTCACACCCCCAAAAATTACATGGTTTATAGATTAAAGATATATGTATTTATATATTTTAGGTGAAAGGTGAAGCTATTAAGAAAAAACTTATGATGGAAAGGATTGAAAAACTTAGAGAAATAAGAGCACAAAAGAAAGTCCAAAAAGCTCTTCACGCTCAAGCTAAAGTGGCGAAAGTACAAACCAAAAAACAAATGCTTGATGAAGTGAAGAAGTATAGAAAAGGGGAGACAAAAAGTCTTGCTTTTCTTGAACCAGGATATAAGGCGAAGCCTAAAGCAAATAAGTGAGTACAGTTCAGCCATTAGTTACTGTATTTTTAACTGCTCTTACCCTTCTTAAATATATAACAAAAAATAAGAATACTTACTTTTATATATACTTTAATTTTCCTATTGCGATTGTATAATGGATTGAGGGAAATATAATTCATAAAAACATGTAATGATTCAATGACATTACAAAGAGGTATGGCATAAATGTCAGTAGTTTACAGCCCTACTATATTTTTTAATTTTGGGTTGATAATGTTCTTAAGGCAAGAAGAAATAACTAACAAAGCAAGACATATTTATATATTATAAGGATAAGATGATTGGGGAGGGCGGTCAGCAAATAAACAAAAATTTATTTATCTGTACTGACATTTTCACCTGAATTTTTCATGCCTTCATTAGAATGTTCCTGCAGAGTTCCTCACTAGCTCTAGTCAGAAATTCTGCTGGAATATCCCTATTAAATAAGTTTTTGTTTATTTTATGACCGCACCACCGACCATCTTATCTTTATATTAATTTACGGTTAACTATTAACACCTTATTATTAATATGGATAATAATAATAATTTATTTATTGGTTTATGGGGCAATCCCTGTACAACTAGAGTTAACCTGTAAAATACATGATTTAACAATCATCAACTACATTACAAGTAGAAATGAAGAGAAAACTATACTGATCTAAATACTTGATAGATGTTTCTTCTTTTTAAATTTTGTTTATTTTAACTGAACTCTTGATTATGATTAATCAATGGTGAAGTATTTTGGATCACAATGCAAGTATACATTGCAAATAATTTAAGGGTATTTATGTTTTTGGTCAATTGACATATTTTTAAAGATAATAATAATAATCAAATTAACATATTTGATATGTTATATACTCATAACATATAATCAAGCAAGGTACTAAAAGCAACTACTGTGCAACAAAACATCCCAGACTTTATGGTAAGACTAGAAGTGGCACCTTCCTGGGATATCAAACAAACTTTGTCCTGATTGCTAAAAATTCTTAACATGAGTTGTACTCACTTCGTTAAACAATGTTATTTAAAATTACTGCAACTAGACAGCAACAACTGTTTGAGATCGGAATATAAATGGGTAACACAGATAAGAAAACTATTGCAGAGCTTCAGAATGTTTGATCCGATACTATTCAATGATCCGGTAAGTACCAAAATTAGAATGGGCGAGATCTTGGATAGATATAGGGAATTTTTCAAGTATAAAGACGCCTTGATATTATGAGAATCGACCTGCAACCCGAGGTACAGCAAGGTCTTCATTAAAACGGTTGCTCCTCAAAGCTACCTAAAAATCAGCTGCCCTATAACTCACTTGAGAATAATCGCCCAACTATGACTATCCGGTAAATATGCAATTACTCTTAAGTGTAGGTCCGCACAATTTTATTTTGGACCCACAGAAGCTATGTCCAGCTTGAGATGCAACGACATTAAAGAATTTTTAAATAAACTATCCCATTCATCATGTGCCTGAATCCGATACATGTTGACACTAAGCTGTATTAACCAAAACCAGTTGTATGAATTTTTGTCTGTACCCTCACAATCGGATCTTAAACTTTTTTTTATTTTTGCAACACAAAGCATTATACTTAGAGCAGGATACCAATCTTCACAATAAGATGTATAGTTTTTGTTTCATTTGGGTATATTACTTTGTTATTAGCTTATATAATAATATAATAGTTGGTTGATTGTTATTATTATTATAATTTAATTATTATTCCAATGGTTATGATTATATTTCAAATTTTAAGAATAAATTTTATTTATTTAATTTCTAAGCCCCATGGATGTGTAGGGTTTGATATTAGGGGGGAGGGATAGTAAGAATTGATCAATTTATTATCTTTTGGCACATTTGATGTATTTTAAGAGGGGAATGAGGAAAAGAAATATGAATCTTCTTGTGTTAGCTGTCTGATGACGGGGTTGCCTTGTTGTCGGTAGTAAGTTAGTTGTCCAGTTGATTATGAGACTGTTTTTATGCGTGTTTGCGCCTTTGTTGGCATCCTGTTGATGTTCACGTCTGGAATTGGGGATTAGTGCAGTTGTGAAGTTCCTCTCTGACTGTACTAAGATCACTCTCTACAAAACCGCTCTACCTTGGTCCGCCCTGTTTTAACTTGGATATAGATCAGAAGTATGGGTCTTTAAGAAGTAAGATGAAAATTAACTTCTGATCTTTGAAAGATCAATCTTGAGAAGGATTTTTGGTCCTGTTTGAGTGAGTGGAATTTGGAGAAGAAAGGGAAATGCTGAACTCACAGGCCTTTATAAGGATATAGACTTGGTCAAGTTTATTGATGGGTTGGGCAGGTCGCATGCATGGACGATTCGGCGATACCCAGGAAAATGCATGGACAAAGAAAGGTAGGCAGGCCAAATGTAAAATGGGAGGACTCAGTGACGTAAAATGCTCGGGCTCTACTGAGAGTCCTGGAAACTGGAGAGCTGCTGAAGCTGAACCTATTGAATGGCGAAAGCTTTTGGAGAAAGCCCAGTTTCGGTGATGGGATGTAGCGCCATCTTTTTTTTTATGTTCTAGTGAAGTGTTGAAGGCTATCAAAGAATTTGATATTCCTCCATGAGGTGAATTCTGTCACTTTCAGTAGTGCCAGTCTGATATGAATGTAGTCAGTTTTTGCTCTTTTTAAAGAAGAATGCTTCACAATACTTCTCAGGATACTACTCTGAAATTGTTGTTTCTTGGCTGTTGTGGATGCTATATTACCAGCATAGGTGTTCCATATAGAAGAGCTGATCTAAGTATATTTTTATATATTAATGATTTGAGGCATAGAGAAAGGTTAGATGTTAGCAAGTGATTAAGCCTGTAAGCCATGGTTTCTAACCAACTTTATTTTCTTATGGCAGTGGTGAGCTAGTGTCAGGTGGCTGTGACATCCACGTACACTACAGAGCCTGCCCCACACCCTGCTACCCTATAGACATTAGGTAGCAGCACTTGTTCTTCTGAAAGAAGGAAATAATTTGGTCAGTCTTCTTGGGATTAGGTGTAATAGTCAGCCCTTCCAGTTCCTTTTTTATTTCCGTACAAGCCTTCTCCGCCAGCCGCAGAGCTGTCTCTGCACTCATTAAACTACTGTAGATGGCTATATTGTCGTTATAAGCCACTAAAATAGCCCTGTCATACCTAGCTCCAACAATTTCAGCTATGTTTACAGAGGAAAGTACTTGTGATGCACAGATCCCTGGGGTACTCTATTGGTGAGTGGGACCTCTCCGGATACCACTTCGGCCACTCATACTCATAATGAGCAGTGCTGCAGAAATGATCTCAACAGAGTATAGAGCTGTTCTGTGAATTTGTTATCCTGTAGTGTCTTACATAGCCATCTATGAGGCACTGTGTTTAACGTTTCTGGGCAGTCTAGTGATAGCATCACTGTTTCCTCGTTCTTCTTTGTCTTCTGGCTTACTTCTGCCTATAGTTTCGCCAGGAGATGATTAGGGCAGAGGGGAGCCTGAAAACCAGTCTGTTCTGGTTGGATTAGCTCAATTTCTGAGCTGTGGTTTTTACTGTACTTTTTGCTAAACATTTTTTTTTTTCTTCTTTACTTTCCTTCCAGCCATTTTATTGGCTGGGCCTATTTTGATGCCTAGGCCAGAACTGTAATATGGAAAAATCGAAATGGTATCTATTCCTTTGACCTATGTTACTTTATGAATCAGTGTTGAAAAGCACCGAGAGTAAGTTAGTACAATCTAACATAGGTTGTTTAATGAGGACAAGCCTGCCTGACTTAGAGATGGGATATCAATAACAATCTTATAAAAATTTCAGTATTTTGAAACTGATAATATTGGAGTATTGATATTTTTCTCCAATGTCTTTTTTTTTCCAAAAAAAAAAATACATATATATGTATTAAATAGATTGATAAACAAAAAAACCATAGCTAATTTGCTGTCTATAAATAATCACACACCTTAGAACTTCATGCACGTAAATTATTTTTGTCAGCATAAAAAAATTCAATAAATACCAATAACATTGAGAAATTTCCAGTGAAATATAAATAATATTGAATGCAAATATCAATATAGCTGATATATAAAGATTATGATATTTTAAGTATATTACCAGTAACTTCGATAATGATTATCGATAGTTGAATATCTATATCCAAATAAAATGTAAATATTTTTTTTAAGAATTTCTTGAAGTATCAAAGTTTTTCTCTTATTAAGCGATATTTTCATTTGTTATCGCTGCCAAAGTTTGATATTGATATCAAACAGATATATTAGAATGTTTTTACTTTGACAGTGTAATTTTTTTAATTGGATATTATTTGTCAATGTCCATTATGTAATTTGGACATTAGTGGATATATTAATACTTTTAACTTTTTTTTTTTTTTTATTCAACTAACTATCCAGTTATATTTTAGTTTATGTTGGGTGGATGTTCTAATATTTGTTATGTAAATGTTTTGGTTGTCATGGCGTTGCTTTGCTTAATTGTTATTATGAATTTTTTGTATGTTCTGATTAGGCAAGATATGAAATGGGTCCTTGTGCCCCAATACCATTAGACTAACACACAACACTACCTCTTACCCAAAATATCCAATTTTCTCAGCCCCCTCTTCAAATGCATTCCCAATGCAGTAAAAGAGCTTCCCCTAAACCCGTTTTTCCCTTCATGACCTCAACCTCACGCACCTATGGGGCTTAGAAAAAAAAAGGTATGAAATGGGTCCCTATGTTTTATAATTACTGTTTCTATAATTTGTCAAATTTTCGATATTTTTGGATATCGATATTAAAATGTCCTTAAAGCTTGGCCAGATGTCCTCGTAAAAGCCCTTGTACTTGTCTATATATGAGCTGTTAATTTATTGAACTGTTAAGAATATTAACGGAATTAAATTTAACTTTTTTCTCAACCTCCTTGTGTTGTCAATACATGGCAATTCAATGGAGAAGTTTTGGGATTATTATTGTATATTAATGTCTTATTTATTTTTTCATAGGGCAATAATAAAAAGAAATCACAAGAACGCCAAATTTGGCCATGGAGGAAAAAAAAGAGGACTAAAAAGAAATACAAGGGACAGCACCAGCGGAATTGAAAGGCGTCCGAGCAAACCTTCTTTTGCCAATTCTGGAGGAAAAGGCAAAAAAACCATGAAACAGAAAAGGCCGGGTAAAAACGCTCGCCTAAAACAGAAATCTAAAAGAAAAAATTGAAATGATGAAACATCATTGAAGTTGAATTTACAGCAATGCCTTCATCGGAAAGATATTAAATTTACAAGAGTGTTTTGTAAAAATATTTTTTAATGTCTTTTTCTTTTGAATTATTGTCCTATTTTTATTAAATTTGTACATATTTGTATAATAATAAATAAATGATTTTTTTTTTTATTCCTTTACCTGTAAGTATGTTCTTATTCACCTCATCAACATATTGATTATCCTCATCAACATATATCCTTTTGCCTTTCAGTTAAAGTCATATGTGTGAATTAATTTGATTTTTTCTGTAACCAGTGCGTGAATTTGTGTGAGAGAGGAATTCTATGGTAATTTCATCATTTTTCTTGCATATTATCATTTTAATTATTTTTTATATTTAATTTACTATAGTCTCAAATGACCAAGCTACTGTAGATTGCAACTACCTCGGATAACAAGAATAAACAGTAATTGTGAATCAGGAAAATAGAATGAAAATTACAATCGAATTAGGTAAACAGTTATCACTGTATTGTCTTAAAGTAGGTCTGGTGAAAACATAATCATAATTTTATGAATTTTTAATTAAAGTTTTTTTTTCCTTTTGTCGTCCCAAGACTCCCATTGGAGTCTTATACAGCCTTTTGACATAGAGGGGTTATCTATAGGTGAAGAACCAATTCTAACCATGGTCGGGAGTCAGGTTTTTCATTATATGGGACTGTCACTCATTGAAAAAAGTCAATGCCTCACACTGGATTCGAACTGATGCCGCCCTCAGATTGATAGGCCTGCGCCCAACCACCTGAGCTACAGATGGCTCTTAATTAAAGTTAATCGAAATTACTGTAAACTAAATTATGAATAATAATGATTTATGACAATTACACCAACAATTGGTTTCTACTTTCACAATCCTCCTCTTTTGGTTAAAGCCTGATTACTCTTATAATACTCCATTCATTATCGAGTATGAAATGTGAAATTTTATAAAATATTGAGCCCAATTAGTATCAAAGATATGTACAGGTGGTTCTACAAAAAAAGGTCAAATATTAAAGTATTTCATATAAGGAATACTATTAAACACAGGATCCCAACCTATAGAGCTGCCTCCTTTGAAAAATCCTGCGTTTTTGAGCCACCTCATTTTGGAATCCTTACCCATATCCATTCTTAAAATTTCCTCCTTAACATCATTCAAACATCAACTGGTTCAAAAAAGAACAAAATAGTCTTCAACTGTTTATTGTCCAACGTTTCGCTCCACTTTGCAGGGCTAAAAAGATAAAAAAAAACAACTAAGAACATTACAACAATAAGATTCAAAAAGGTAAATTAAGGTAAGATAAATATGTAAAAAATAAGTGAAAAGAAAATTATATACAAGCAAAA
>NW_027109219.1:483722-493156 GCF_000696795.3 Halyomorpha halys | reverse complement strand
ATGATATGTCTCATAGTAAATTAAGGTAAGGTAAATTATAAATAATAATGTTGAATAATTGAATTGATTGTAGGATCATACAAATAATGGAAACTTTTTGTAATAGATTGTCCCTGAAGATGGCCGAAACGTTGGACGTGTGAATGAAATAAATGTTTTGAGACTATAATTTGGATAGTGTTTTTGAATTATTTAGTAAACATTTTTTTTTTATTTATTCAAGTTTATTTTATATTTATACTATTTTATGTCTTCCTTTTATTTATACATAATTTTGTTTTCACTTATTTTTTTCATTATATTTACCCTACCTTAATTTACTTTTTTGTAACCTATTGTTGTAATGTTGTTAGTTGTTTTTTTATATCTTTTTAGCCCTGCAAAGTGGGGTGAAAGTCGGACAATAATTAGTTGAAAAATATTTCGTTCTTTTTTGACTGCAATCCTGACCATCTTCATATTTTAATAGATTTATTTAATTATGTTCAAAATAAGTTAATCTAGCCAGACTAAAACTGCTAAAACTGTTCCAAATTGTTATTCTTAGGGGACCAAGTGTCTCAGAATAAAGATTGGTTTTCATTTCATTTCAAGGAATGTCTTACCTATGATTTTTTTTAATTTGATTATTTTCTCATCTCTATCCTGTAATATCCATTTTAAAAAATTCATTTCCTTTAATAAAATTGCTTTTTAGTGGTCACAAATCAAAACTGCCAAGAACAAAATCAGTTTCCACTGAACCCTCTCTGAGAACTGGGTATATCTTCTTTTTATTAGAAAAACTTATAAAAATCAAATGTCATAGAACACTACTTTCAGAAATAAATTCGTAATTATTTTAAATGTAGCTAGTAGTAAATCAATAACATTTAGAAGTTTATCATAACTATGGATCTAATGATATCTTGGAATAGTGAATCTCCAGTTGGGAATTTCATGAAACCCAAAGAGATAACTGTGATCAAGAAATATTGCTTCAGTTCAGCAAAACTGGTTTTTTTGCACTTACCAATGGTCACTGCTCGACGTTGAATGTAAAAGGGTAATTTTCAAGCATATTTATATAGTATATAATATATTTGTATTAATCTAGAGAATATTTATGATTCTCGATGAGGTGTAGATAGTTGACTGTAGATTAATGCTTGGAGAAGTTTGTCGGAGTGTGCGGCCTGCCTTCTACGCCACAACCCCTGATGAAGACCTGAAACTCAGGTCGAAACGTCGGCATAAAATAAATAAATATGGTTTTGTTTATTTATGTTGTTCTTTGCTGACCGCACCCCCCCGACAAACTTCCCCAAGCATTTATGATTTCATTGTTGCACTGCAATCGTTCTTTTTGAATATTATTTGTTTGTAATGTCACTGTTTTGTTTCCTGTTTTCTGGATATTATTTTGGTATTTGCCTGCAAGAGAAATGTGAAACGTAATGCACAATCTATACGTTTTCCTTTTGCCGCAAATCCAAGACTTGGACATAAGCTTGGTTAACAAAGGAAGCAACAGACGTCGATATTCACATTGTTTTTTTCTATTGAATTTTTGCGGCTATCACATTCGATTTACTCTATTTTCGTTATAAAAAATGGACGAAATGAAAGAAAACATAAATATGAGCAATGTAGGTTGTAGATGACAAAAATTCATATAAATAGTACTACATAACTAATCCAACCTTCGTTCTAGAATTTTTATTAGAAACTTTTTTATTTAAGCATCTAGACATATAATATCTTCATATCAAATATATTTGTGCTATGTTCTATCAAAATTGAACTGGTAAAGTTAATTAACAAGTTTATAAACAATTTATTTATACCGAATCTATAGAATTTTAAAATATACTATCTTAAACTAGAGTTAGTTATTTAATACAAAAGTCGGGGAAATTTTTTTAATTAATTAAAACACGGAGAGCTGACATATTCATCTGTTGGCAGTCCTAAAATAATGCAAACTGTAAACAAATGTGTGGATGCTGCACAAGCTTATACCAGCCAAATAATCCACACGCTTGTGTATTCCATTGTTTGCCAGATGTGTTGAGTACTAAGGGGTTAATTTTTTTTTTTTTTAGTACTAGCTCGTGGGTCACTAAGTGTTTAAATAAACAAAGGGTAAAGAAGATTACATAAAATATGTATTATGAAATATTTTGTATATATATATACATAACAAACGAATTATTTATTTGTGCCGACGTTTCGACCTGATTTTCAGGTCTTCATCAGGGCTATTAAAACAAAAAGACAACCATCATTCAGAGAGAAAAAAAAAATGAGTAGTAACAGTAACTAAAAATTTGGAAATATACATAATAATGCAATGGAAATATAAATTTTTTGATAAATAACTATGGACAAAGACAGTAGTAGATTGATAGCATTATTATTTATATACATATAAATGTGAGTAATAAATAAATGATACAGTCGATAAGAATGTTATATTGATGAGTAACGTTAAAAACCTTTTTGTTACATATACATGAGTATAAAGAGTTATTTAAATTAATAAAAGAGCGTATGAAAAAACAATATTGTAAAAGGAAAGATCAAGAATAAGTAGAAATATATGGAAAATAGAGAATGAAGAAAGTAAGAAATACGAAAGTAAGGTTATAGGACGAGAATCAAGGCTACACTGTTTTAAATTGCAGAAAATTCCGCTAGAGTGCAGGTCGACAAAAGGCGTTAGATAAACAGAAGTCTAACGGTCAAAAGATCGTAGGGATAAAATAATTAATGTGAAAGTAAAAAAACAACAAAACAAATCAACATAAAAAGGGGTAAAATGTAAAATAATGTGAGCCCAAAAAGTATATGGATTTTCATTGTTGATGTACCAAATTATTGATAGTGGTATTATTTACCACAACTTTTATTATGATATTCATTTGCAGCTAATGTGTGTAAATCCCTATTTAAATAAAAGTTAACCGGGACTCCCCGGTTATAAGCCCGCACTTTTTGGTTTAACTGTTGCTTCACAGGGCTAGGTAACCCTACTAAATGATAAATGGAATGCCAAAAATGGTTTTTGGAAACCACTTTTGTCCCTTTTAGAGAAATCCTGTTACCAAATCCTTCAAGTCTAGACAAGAAGTTCAGACAGAGTTATGTGTCTATGTATAAATAAAACGACTAATCATTGTGTTGCACCATAATTAAAAATGTATGAAACAGTGAATAATCGTTTTCATGCATCTTCTATCAACTAATTACTGCATACTCGAACTAGGGAGAACATCATATTCGTTGAGTAACTTTTCGATTTACGATAAAAGTTTTTATATTTGAAAATTTTTGAATAACCAATATATTATAACATGGAGATTATTTAAGAAATATTTTATTTTTATTGATAAATTAAAATCTTAATCGTTTGAACCCTGAGTTTGTTTTTATAATTAAAAGTTTTCAGGTATACTTAAGTCATGCTGATATGACGTCCGAAAAAAGAGTGAATAAGCGAATAAAACTTTTATGTCGGCTTTTAAAATAGTAACTTTGTTGCAGAGAACTGTTTTGATTTATTTTAATTAAAGTAAATAATATAAAATATTTGAAAAAATAATTATAGAAGGAAAAAAGGAGCAGATGTGCAGTTTGATCGAGGAAGCCGTGGCTCGGCACAAGTCCATGAGGTTTTAGCACGTTTCTTCAAAATCTGTAGTGTAATTTTCCCCCCGACTCCTAGCATGGCCAATACAGCCTCAGACAAAGTGAGTTTTGGCTTTTATCAAAACAATTGTTTTATTTTCTTAAGCTTTTGTTCAAGAAATGCTTTTTAGAAAAAAATGGAATGTTAATGTTCCAATAATCATATATTTATGTCTTTCTGAAATGATATTTGGCTTCTTTCCTTTTAACCAGGAAGTTTGTTACAATGATTCACTATTACTTTAACTGATATGGAAATAGTTTAATTTCAACTGTTGAGTTGTCTTCTACAATAACATATCCTCAAACATATGAAAACTTGTAAATGTTCTGGACATATTGTTATTTCATTTTTATAGCTTAGATTTCATCTTGATTCTCAATAAAGCTCAGAGCTAACTTTAGTTACATTGATAAGAATGCCTTTCTTAATAGTTAAGCATTTATATATACTTAACTTGAATCTTTCCTATTCTTGTTTAATTTTTGATGAAGTTGTGTAATACTTGTATGTTATTGACTTATTTTCTCATAGTATTTGAAGTAAACCATTTTGCTCTGTTAGAGGTTTCTTGTTTGTCTTTTGATGTTTTTCCAACCATGAAATATCTTTAACGGTCTAAAATTTTTAAAATTGGCCTCTTTCATTTTGGTTGTATATATTGAAGATTAATATTATTTGAATATGGAATTAAATTTTGTAAGGTATGTTTAATAGTTTATTCAGAAGTAAATTTTTTTAATTATGGATCTATCATAGGTCGAAATAATTGTTGATATTTGCTGTTGAGCTGAATCAATTTTATACCTATTTAATTGTCAACTTTAATTTTAATCTTTTACTGATGAATTAAGTACATAATAGTCAAATACATCATATTTAAATTCATCAATGTTCAAGATTTATAGTTGTCTCGAAACCTCACTATACATGGAATGCTGAAATTATCAGAGCATCTTCTTGTTAAGTTCGAAAAGGCTGTCTACACTTTTCTACTCAATACTTGTTCCTCTCTCTCTACTCTTCGTCTGTTTTACCTATTCTTACTTGCTCGATTGTACCTACTCTGTATATAATAAATAAGTAACTTGTACATAATATTTATCTTATATTGTTCTTTAAATGGAGGTGAAATGTTCATCAGTTTTATAAATATGGAAGTATACACATTTTTTTTGGTCTGACCAATGAAACATTCCCCTGTATCATTATGAATCAAAATAATTAAGAATCTTAGAGTTAAATTAAAAAAATAATGACTAAATTTAGAAAACAGAGAAAAATGTAAAATTAAAAGAGTAAAAACCAAGGTTATAGAGCAACTACTAAAAAGGAACCAACCAACATTTTTGTGAAATTGTTGTATAAGCTATAGCTATAATTTTTTATTTCGCAACAGAAATCCAGAGCAGTGCATTTTTCTGTGTTATCATAAGATATAGATAGAGTTATGAGGTTTTGTTGTGAAATGAAAAAATTATCGATATAGCTTATCAAACTCAGAAAAAAATTTTTGGTTCCTAACATTAGGTAAGTTTTATTAAAAATATTCCCAACCATCTGCACCACAAATTTTAATATATCAAGGAAGTTTCTTTACAGTTGTTAGTAAATAACACAAATAAATAATATACAAGTAAGTTGTTGAAGTGAATACAAGGTCTGCTGATAACTCTCTCTAAACACTGAGCCTTTAATGTTTTAATCTTTTGTGATATGATTATAGAAACCACATCAATGTTATGCAGGTGTACATGATGTAGAAACAAAGTTAGTTGATAATACTCACTCCCATATTTCCAAATACACAAATAGAAATAATTTCTCTTAGTCGACCTTGATATTAAGAGGAATATAAGAATGAAATATTAAAAACTTGTCTGTTTCAAAGCAATTTTTTTGAGGTAACCTCAACAAAGATTTGTGAAAATGAACAAATTATATCAGTATTTGTCTACCCAGTATACGTTCTAACACATGTATGTACTTTTGGGATTCCCTGTAGTTAATGATTAGATGGAACTTCAAAAATATGGTATCTCTGTGGGACACTTATAAAGTAGTACCAAATGGAAATGTGAAAAAACTGATTTAAAGTTAAATAAAAACATCTTTTAAAACTTCAAAGCCTTCTTAATACCTTTTTAATCAGCGTAATCCTAAAAATTATAGTACATCTGATTTTTTTTTTGTAAATAAAGTAATAATTTATTTGTTATGCATTGTGGAAAAGTGCCCATTACGGTGTTGGGTACACACTTGACTACTTACGGTATTTCATCCATAGTGTGGTCCTAACCTAAGGTCTTAAGGTAGTTCATCCATAGTCTGGCCTAAGGTCTTAAGGTAGTTCATCCATAGTGTGGTCCTAAGGTCTTAGGGTAGTTCATCCATAGTGTGGACTATGGTCTTGTGGCACTTGTGAAGTAGTACCAAAAATATGAAAAAATTAAGACTCCATTTTCGAAGCATTTGTATATAAATAATTCTATTAACATTTTTCCACACAATATTCACTGTCAAAAACAATCAATGAGTATACATTGTATTATCGGTAATTTGAACTTCAATACTCAGAACACTCCAGTAATCCGAATTGGCAAAAAAATGGAAGTTTTTTTTTTAGAAATCTCAACAGGCACTAACATTTTTGTTTTCAAATAAATCTGTAATGGACATTTTCAACTTCTTGATCTATAGACGAGTTATTGTAATAACCAAAAATCGAATGTGGAAATTTTTACACAATCTCAATATCAAGTAATCTTATTCCTATGGAAGTGTACATGATACATTCTGTTAGAATTAAAAATACATGATATCTATTATGTAAATCATTTGAGTAAAATTAATGTAATAAATAGTTGAAATATGTGTAATACAAATTTTGTTGAACTATTGAAATTTTTTATCACATTTTAAATAAATCCATACAAAAAGTATTTTTTATTTTTATTAATAATTTTTTTTCCACTTATAAATGAACAATCTTGTAGTAATAACAAATTAAATCATCATTTAAAAAGATTTGAATTTTTTAAAACTTCAAACTGTCAAATTTGTATTAAAAAATTTAATAAATTAATATAGTTTTGTACATTTTTATAGTTGAATTTTTTTTACACCATTTTTCCTAATACTTTCTGTAATATGAACTTTTCAGTAATCCAAACACCTCTTCCCTCCTCCCCCCACACACACAACAATTTGTTCGGATTACCGAGATTACACTATATTTCTTTTATCTGCAGAATTAGCTGGCAATGAGCTACGATCATTGTAATATTAATTAAATAATAATAATAATCTACAAACTATTAGATTATTATATAAGCTAACCTTATATAATACAAAGCAGAATACCTAAATGGTGATGTAAAAATCATTTATAAATTAAATAATAATAAAAGTCTATAAACTTATTGTATAAGCTAATAACAGATGGTATATCCAAACTTGGATTTCAACATTAGAATGAAAAAACAAAACAAAAATGACATTGGAGTGGAAAAACAAAATTACATTAGAGTGAAAAAAATGACATTACTTACTTAATATTACTACTTATAGTTAACATTACATTAATTACTTAAAAACGACATTACTTACATAATGAAATAAAAGAAACAAACACTATACATCTTATTGAGGGTGTCCTGCTTTAAGTATTAGACTTTGCGTCACATAAGTAAAAAGAAGTTTAAGATCTGATTGTAAGGGTACAGACAAAAATTCATACAATTGGTTTTGGTTAATGTAGCTTAGCCTCCATATGTATCGGATTCGGTTCTCATGATACGTTGGGGCAGTTTGTTAAAAAATGGAAACAATCCTCCAGTGCCATTGCATCACAAGCTGAACATAGCTTCTGTGGGTTTAAAATATATTTGTGTCGTCCGAATGCAAGAGTAATTGCATATTTACTAGAGAAAGTGTAATTGTAATATATAATGATATAATATAATAAATGTAATATGATTTTATGTAGCTTTATTAATTTATTTATTTTTTATTTTTCAGGTTCAGCAATATAAGGACAGTTTAAAACGAAAGGTATGTTCAAATATCCAGTAGATTTATTATATATTTTTTATGATCTTCATTATTATCAATTTTTAAATGTTTTTTATTATCATAAACTATTGTAAATATCTCATCACTATGTTATCACTTGTTGCTAGAGATGATTTTGGAATCCTTTTTGTTGCAATTTCGATCATTTTAATTGACCTCTGCTGACAAAATATCCCCTAAAAGGGGTTTTATCTCTTGAGCTTGTTGAAATCTACAATTTTTAACTTTTTTTTTTTTTCGTTCTATAGATAGAGAAGTTCAGCAAATGTCAACCTGATAACAACATTAGTTATTTTTCTTTTAATAAGAATCCCTTACAATATTTATAAATAAAATTAATAAAAAAGAAGGAGTTCAATATCTTATTAGGAAGCATTGTATTGTTTCTAAAATGACAGTTGTGCTAGGAGGTGATCAGTTTAAGATCATGCTCAACCACCAGGGCTCATACTTGCACAAAATGTATTTGAATTGTTTACATATTTTTGAGGATTTTTTTTGTTATGTTAATGGATTCAATAAAGGTATTCATGATCTTTACTTTAACATATTAAATGGAAAAATTTGTGTTAAATAGAGAAATATTTTCTTCTTTTAGCATGTTAAAACAATATATCATTTAACATGGTTGAGAGTTTTAATTATATTATTTCAAATTCTTGAGACAAGGTTAATTATTTATTAAATAAATCAAAAATTCGTATCCATTTTTGTCTCAACACTTTATTTTTCACCAGTCCAACGTTTCGGCCATTCTAGCCATCCTTAAGGACATCTTCAATATAATTTCTTCCTCACATTAATTTAAAGTTTCTTTTGCAGGCTATTCTGCCCAGGTCATTTTCTTTATTATAAGTTAAAAGCCTATTTTTTTAAAAATTTAGAATCATTAACATTTAATTTTCCTCTATAAGATTATCAACAATTAATACACCACCATACATGGTTGAGAGTTTTATAATAGGTCTGCTAAATGCAGAATGATATTACACAACAGACCAGCTGAGCTCAATACCATTATGTCTGCTGTCGTTTTGATAAGTTAGTTGTAGTTTGTGTTGGTCTCATGTCATTTTGTTTTGGAAATTTTTAAACTCCAATAAATTAATGGATAAAAATAATAATAAATTAATGGAAAAATAAAAACTAAGAGAGGAAACATGGAACAAGTGAGATGTAGGAAAAATTATGTGACAAATCTGTTGGAGATTTTATTAACTCGTAAAGATTACGAGGTTACAAAACAAGTTGCCCAGAAAATTCGCTTGGAGCCCCTCTGAATTTAACAAATAACGTGAACTTAATAAATTAGGGTGCTCACAATACTTATAATACATAATACTCACAATACTTATAATTTTTAACATTATCATATAATCTTATCACTTTCTTGAGACTGGTTATTAATGTTTAAATGAAATAAATTGTATCCAATGTAAGTCTCAAAACAATCCATTTTTCTTTAATTCAATGTTCGGGCCCTTTCAATGGTCCTTAAGGATCTAATCTTTAATATAATTTTATACTCAAATCAATAATTTTGAAATTTTTTACATGCTATTTTGCCTAGGTCATCACTTCCAGTCAAAATTACAAATCAATTTAACACTTTATTATCACAACAATATTTTATATACTGGAAGATTATTGATTGACCGTGTGTATAGATGAATGGAATATGGTCCGGGTG
>NW_027109219.1:478590-479747 GCF_000696795.3 Halyomorpha halys | reverse complement strand
GACCGTTGGTATTGGGAGGAGTGGGGACGACAGTTATGCCACAATAACGAAAATAATTTGTAAATATGTGAGAAAGTTGTAATAGTGTTAAATTGATTCGTAATTAATAGTTTTAATATTTAATGTGAAAAGTGCCAAAATAGGGAGGGTATCTTTGACTAAAATTTATGACCTTCAAAAAGTTTTTAAATTATTGGAGTGAATGTAGCTTTGTATTTGAGATTGTCCTTGAGGATGGCCGAAATGTTGGACTTTTAAAGAAATAAAGAGTGTTTTAAAACTTAAATTGGATACAAATTGTTTAACTTAAAGAAATATTTAACATGTTAAAATTTTTTAAATTTAACACATCATGAATACTCCTAATGATTTGGTTTTCATTCACTTTATTTTCTCTGATGTGTTTTTGGAATTTAAAGATATCTTAATTTATTAATGTATAAATAACTCTTTGCTACCTTTGTTTTTGTTGCTACAGGATCATTTTTTTTTTTTGATAATCATTCCTAAAATATATGTAATTTTTAATTAATTTTTTTTCAGGCTGAACAGCTGATCTTGACTGGATTCCCTGAGAAAATAGTTTTATTAAATGAAATTTTGGAATCGCCAATTTTAAATGTAAAAGATCTTACAAACGTCCATCAGAAAGTTAACATTCCCATACCAGAACCTGTACAATTTAACAAGTGAGATATACAATATTTATTATAAGATTATGTATTATGTTACCATTACGATTGATTTAAATGTAATTTTCATATATCTTATAAATTTTTATGATAATAAACAGAAAAAGGCTTGGGACCATTTGTACAGAGATGCGCAAAAATTAATCTTTATCTGAAACTAATAGCTAGTTGCCATGGAAACTACCCTTATTTATGAATGAGCCATTAATCTTTATCTGAAACTAATAGCTAGTTGCCATGGAGATTGCCCTTATTTATGAATGAACCATTAATCTTTATCTGAAACTAATAGCTAATTGCCATGGTAACGACCCTTATTCATGAATGAACCATTGATAAATAAATATCGTATCCATGGCAACTTTAGCTATTAGCCCAACTCTGTCTGTACATAAATAATCTTTTTATATTGTAACATTTAAAAACTATTTAAAGTAAAATAAAAGGAATAGAAATTAATAGTTT
>NW_027109219.1:472604-477790 GCF_000696795.3 Halyomorpha halys | reverse complement strand
TCCCAAGATTTTCAAGTGTATATGAAACATACTACATATTTACCTGTTGTATTATTTTGTACAGTTGTAAATTACAATAAATAAATAATGAAAAAAAAAAAAAATTATATATATAATAGTATAGACTATTAATCTCAGAGCGGGTTTCTAGGCAATCAAAAACAGACACTTTACTACTAATAACACTTAATTAAATAAATATCTCTTTTACAAATGTATTTAATTTTAGGTAGAACAAAACTAACCAATTTCATAGAATCTTCTTTTGATGATTTTCTCAACAAACTAACACTGACTGTTGGCAATATTTCTGCAAACAAACACTAACGAAACATAGCATTGATTCGCTAACAGTTTTCAACGTAACTTCTTATCTACCAAAGTGTGTTGTTTGGCAATCCAAACAAAGAGCCCATTTTTCTTTTCGGGTGACTTTTCGATGTTCTCTTTTTCAAGATGTCCATCCTTCTACTAGACAAGAGATGATGAGAACCTCTTCATCCAGGAAACATCATTCCCCACCTGCGCCTAAGCAATGAATGATCAAAAACTAAGTTTTCTTCCTTCCTCTCCTCTCAATGTTAGTTCTCAACATTGATCGTAGCACTATGGTTTTGAGTTTTTTCCTATGATTTCCTCTATAAATAATTTTCTTTAATACTAATGCTTAACTTCTATTTTTTCTTAAATGTATTATAATTTCAATTATAATAAAGTTAAAATAAAGTTTTTAAAATATTTGAATCTGCTCAACATGGTAGCAATTCAACAGATTTTTGGAAGGACTTGTGCCACCATCTTGGCTTTGTTTTGAATAATGTATGTATTATAGACAACGAAAATTGGTTAGCTTGCTTTTTGGTTCAACAAAACAAATGAACAATATTCAACATTGATACATAAAATAAAAGCATATCCAAAATCATTTTATATAAAAACAACTATTTACTCATGAAAGAGAATAGTACAATATAGGTCATATAAGGTATATAGGTCATATAATTGTTGTTTAGAGCTGATGGGTGAAACATTGTCAATTAACTAAAATTTTATTGAAAAATAATTTTTTTTTTTTTTTTACGCTATAAAGTTAAATTAATTGTGAATTAAAAAAAAATTATTTTTTATCGATGTGACGAGCTCTATTTTATTTTGTCTATAATTTTGATTATTCATTTCCCACCAAAATGTATTTATGCTGTTTAATAATATTAATATAAATGAAAAGTTAATATAATCCCACGAGTAAAATTTTTTAATTTAATAAGAATACACAATTCTGTTTATTTTCTATAATATTAATATGTTTATCATTTTAACTCTTTAGGAACTGCGAGCTGATTTATCAGTGTGAGCTTCGCGATCCTTCTGGGCTTGTGAACCGCTCGCACTATTCAGTCTCTAAAGGGTTGGAATCCATGGAACATGGATTTTTGATAACTTTTCGCAACTTTTGTTTTATAACAGTTCTCTATCATGTTCTGAGGCATTATTTTTTTTTATTCCTCCTAGTCGGAACTTCCAATCAAATGTACTTATGTTCCCAAGATGTAAGAGCTCAAGAGGAGAAAAAAGTCAGTTATTTCACTCATATTTTTTATTATTGCAGAAGTTTGTCGGGGGTGTGGTCAGCAAAGAACAACATAAATAAATAAAACCATATTTATTTATTTTATGCCGACGTTTCGACCTGAGTTTCAGGTCATCATCAGGGCTATAGAACAAAAGAGATAACAACAACATTTAGAGAAACATACAATTGAAAAGGAATAGTAACTATTGAACAATTCCTTTTCAATTGTATGTTTCTCTAAATGTTGTTATCTCTTTTGTTCTACAGCCCTGATGAAGACCTGAAACTCAGGTCGAAACGTTAGCATAAAATAAATAATATAAAATTAACCTCAAAAAATTTTAAATCTATAAATATGGTTTTGTTTAATTATGTTGTTCTTTGCTGACCGCACCCCCCGACAAACTTCTCCAATCATTAATCTACGGTCAATTATCTACACCTTAATATTTTTTTATTAATTTGAAGAAAACTATGTATTGTTATAAGTCAAAATTGATAAATCTGCTAAGTATAGGTCGGGGGAATAAAAAATGGGTCTTGTTGCAAACTAAAAAAAAAAAAAAATTAATTTTTCTTTCTGAGCTTCATATCTTTAAAACTATCTATAACACTAAAAACCTAATAGAATATCATTAAAAGTTAAGTAAATTTGCTAATTGGGGCTGTTATTGTTCAATAGTTCCCAGAATTTTAAAGTTTTTTAAGAAGAACTTCATAACAAAATATCGAATAATCAGTAGTTAAGAAATTTATTTAGGGAAAACTATATCTCAGGATTCATTAGACGTAGAGATGTCTAATAGCACTCAAATTAAAGCTAGTTTAATGTACTATGAAGTTTCTTCTATAACATTTATCTCCTTAAGAGCAGTAATTTTCATGATATTTGCCAAAGAAATTAACATGTTGATTTTTAGTTGTTCGAACAAAACTTTTGGTTTATGAAGAAATATATCTTAGGAACCGTTAGACGTACAGATGTCTATTACCACTCAAATTAAAGCTAGTTAAATGCACTTAAAGCATTTTATGAGGTTTATCTTCGTAGGGGTATTATTTTTCATGATATTTACCAAAATATTATATATAAAGTGAAGTCTCACTTATACGAGACAATCAGTTATGCGAAGAATTTCTCAATCCCCTGCAAAAACCCCTGAATTATGTGTATGTAATTATCCATTTATACAAAACTTAGTTAAACGAAGGAAAGTTTGGACCCGCTTTATGTACGTTATTAGTAAATTTTATTCAGTTCTATGATTTTTTTTCTTCCGCGGCAAGACAAAGGACAAAAAATACCGTGATAAACAAAACAGTTAACAACTTTTTTCTGCGTATAACATCCGGTCCCAATGACTCTTTATGTTTTTATATTCTACTCCCTAATGTATAATAATAAGCTCGGACGATTCCGATTCAGATGACGAAGATCCTTTGCCTCTTCCATTTTTGCAGAAGATCTTGAAGCATTTGAAGTTTAAAACATTTTATATATGTGAAAGAAATAGCGAGAAGAATCTAACAGCTTAACAGAATGCGAAAGAATGATGTATTCAGCCAAAAGCAACATAAAAGAAACTGACATAACACAATTTTTTTGTCAAAAATTAAAAAATTCGGATTAAAGATAAATTAAATTTTTATACAATAAATTTTTTTTTTTCACTTTACATTGTTTTTCTTGTTTTTCTTTCAACTGCATACAACATACCTATATGTACCTACTAATTACGAGAAAAAAATTCTCAAACATAATATTTATTGCGTATTCACTTACACGAAATATTCACTTATACGAAGAATTTTAGGTACCCCCTCATATTTGTATAACTGAGACTTCACTGTATATGTATATATAGTTGACCATAAAAATTTAAATATAAGAAGATGATCAGAGTTGCGGTAAAAAAAAAAGAACAAATAGTTTATAGCTATTTGTTTTTTTTTTTTTTTACCACAATCCTGACCATCTTCTTATAATTAAAAAATATTAATTTCCTATTTTATATAGCTTTTAATTAGCTTTAATACGAGTACTAACAAAATCCTTTCCAAAAATCATTAGTAAAAGTATTAAGTTATAATGTAGTAGTGACCATAAGTTTATTTGTTATTGAATTTATTTTCAACTGATTCCGATAACAGATAACGATAAAAGTTGAACTTTAGTGGTGTTGTTGACAGTTGTTCCGATGAACCATCGGCTAAGAGACCGAGGACGATTTCGGAAAGCACGACTAACTGTGTAGAAGGAACCAAGGTTCTGACTCTGGAAGGCGGTCCAGTTTCTTGCAACCAAACTTTGACCCAAGTTATCAGAACTGTCAAGCCGCACATTAAGCAACTTGTTGAGGATGCCAATCTTGTAAGTTTTGTTAATTTTTTTTTTCAAAACATATTTTTATTGCATAAATATGAAACGTACAATATTTACTTAATTGTTTTGGGACACCCCCTTATACAACACAATTTTCCTGATATAATTACACTTTACAAACTTTTTTTTTTTTACATTTTGATAAAACAAACCAGGGCCCTGTTTCATAATGAAAGCTAATAGTATTAGTTCAAAATACAAGTATAGAAACAACATGGGAATTGCACTAATACTTATATTTTTCATAATAGGGAGGACTATTAGTGATATTACAGGAGTTAAAAAGTACTTGAGTACAAGTTACTATTGTACAAGTCAGTGTAATTGTACTAAGTTAAATCGATAAGACTAATAGTGTTAGTTTGTACTTTATTATGAAACGGGCCCTAGAGGGGGAATAAAAAACAAAAAAAAAACTAAACATTATTGAATTAAAACAAAATACATAACATTGAATGGAATAAAATACAAATCATTGAGTAACATGAAATGCATATCATTGATTTATTTTTACATTAATATTTGTTTAGTTCTCTTGTGTTTATATCTACGGGTTGTAGTTTTAGTGTAATTTATATTTCTGTGATTAGAGGGTTCAATGAGTTGGGGCAAGACTAAGAGAAATTATGTGTCAGTTTATATATGGTAATCCTGTATCGTGTCTACATTAAATTCAGTGGGCATTTTAGGTTGAAAGATTCTCAATATATATATATATATAGTAATTATATTACTAAATACATATATTTACCCGCTTTTAACCCTTTTTGTTGTAAAATTATTGCACGGTATTAAAAGTGTTTCTTAATTGTGTATTTATTCTTTCATTTGCACATGTACATTTAATTTAACAAATTTTCTGTTTAAAATTATCTGTTTTTCAGTATATTTAGATATTTTTTTTATGAGTTGTAGTGAATAACTAACTCATCTCTATTAGACTTGTTTATTTTAATTTATCAGCAACATTATTTTTAGGCCATCGCACCATTATCAGCTATTCTACAATTCAATTTAACGCTTATCATACTATGCATATAACAATTTAATTAATCAGCATCAAAAATTTATTTATAAAACTATCTTAACATAATTATTTCCCCACATTTCAAATTTTATCATTAATCTGGTCTCTTTAATTTAGTCTTAAGTATATAAAAGTCACAATAACCATTATTGCTGTATGTTTGTTTTTAAATTAAGTAATTAATACATTTTTGCATAGAAAAC
>NW_027109219.1:467239-472543 GCF_000696795.3 Halyomorpha halys | reverse complement strand
GAGGCCTACACGGGCACGGTTTTTTTTTTTACATTTTGATAAAACAAACCAGGGCCCTGTTTCATAATGAAAGCTAATAGTATTAGTTCAAAATACAAGTATAGAAACAACGTGGTAATTGCACTAATACTTATTTTTTTCATAATAGGGAGGACTATTAGTGATATTACAGGAGTTAAAAAATACTCAAGTACAAGTTACTATTGTACAAGTCAGTGTAATTGTATTAAGTTAAATCAACAAGACTAATAGTGTTCGTTTGTACTTTATTATGAAACGGGCCCCAGAGGGGAAAAAAACAACAAAAAAAAACTAAACATTATTGAATTAAAACAAAATACATAACATTGAATGGAATAAAATACAAATCATTGAGTAGCATGAAATGCCAATATATTTAGATATTTTTTAATGAGTTGTAGTAACTTTAAACTCTTCTTTATTAGATTTATTTATTTTAATTTTTCAGTAACATTATTTTAGGGCCATCGCACCATCATCAGATACTTTACAATTCAATTTAACGCTTATCATACTATGCATATAACAATTTAATTAATCAGCATCAAAAATTTATTTATAAAACTATCTTAACATAATTATTTCCCCACATTTCAAATTTTATCATTAATCTGGTCTCTTTAATTTAGTCTTAAGTATATAAAAGTCACAATAACCATTATTGCTGTATGTTTGTTTTTAAATTAAGTAATTAATACATTTTTGCATAGAAAACAAGGAAAAATCTAAATACATTAAAATATTATGTTTACAAGACTTAAATTAAAGTTATCCTTGCAATTGAGATAACAAATAGATTACATACGACTATGCTGATTATCTCCTACCTATATTCTTTTAAAAAAATAAAAGGTATTAACAATTTTTTTTACTTATTATTTTTTTTTTTTATAGTTAAAGATGTGGATATCCTTCATGATACCGAAGATTGAGGATGGTAACAATTTTGGTGTCTCAGTGCAAGAGGAGACGTTGGCTGAAATTCAATCTGTCGAGTCCGAAGCTGCTGCCTTTTTTGATCAAATTTCAAGATATTTTTGTTCAAGAGCTAAAATTATATCTAAGGTTTGTTTTATTTATTTGTTTAATCTTCTTTTAATCTTCTTTTAAATTTTTTTTTTTTTTATCTGACTCGTTTGGAAAGTGCCTATTGACGTAGTATACACATTGTGCTGATGGCATTGGGAGAAAAGCATCTCGACATGGGTACCATGTGGTGGCCAGGTTAAGCTCCATTGAATCCTAATAACCTAGTCTCGCAAAATAGACTGTGTGTAACGCATGTGAACTACCTTACTAAAAAAAAAAAAAATTCATATACAATAGAAATTACATATTTATGATGTGTATGCCTGGGATGTTACAGCAACTTTTACGATAATATTGACTGACCAAAAGTGCCACTTTCTAGAATTGATTTTCCAAATTTTTTGGGGGATTTTCTTGAAAACGACTTAAGGATTTTGATTAAACTCAGCATTTCAATGTAGAATTAAATGGTCTTTAATATCAGCTAGGTATTATCCTTATTTTTTCAATTTTCTCAAAAGCAGCTGTAAAGATTTTGATTGAACTATTCTCAATCATATGTTCCTTTTTTTCCCCCCATGTAATCAGGGATAATGAAAGCATTTGAATCAGATTCTCTCGGTCCCAAGCATTTTTATGCATGCTGTTTAAATAAATTCTGATAATTTTAAAACAAATTTTGGTTGTGTAATTGTTATATATATATTTTTTTTCACAGGTCGCAAAATACCCCCATGTGGAGGATTATCGTCAAGCTGTACGGGAACTAGACGAAAAGGAGTATCTCAGTATGTGGTTGGTTATGTGCGAAATCCGAAATAGGTACTGCACTCTTCATGACATCGTCACGAAGAACCTCGAGAAGATAAAGAAGCCGAGATCGACCAATTCGGAGTCGCTCTACTGAAGGAAATCATCCTATAGGGTTTTTAACCCTTTGTATTTTAGCTTGACGAGTCCATATTTCTTCTTTGGCCACCTCTTGACTGACATAAGACAATGGGAGGAGGGGAAAATGAGGAAGAAACCACATGTTTTCATTAGAAACTCGATGTCTATTTTCCCTTTAGATGGGTTGATGGATTTTTCGTTTTCTTCGAGTTTTTTTTTTTCTGTTCTTCAATTTGACCGAGTTTATTTTTTCTCTTTTTTAATTACTACTCGACCCGGTCTACTTCAGGACTGAGTTTACCTTTGTAAACCATTTGTAACTTTTAGATATAACTTTAGCCTTTAATTTTTAAGCGCTGAATCTGTGTTTTGACTCAAAATGAAATCTCTCCAGTAAAATTGAAATATGCTCTTAGTATATAACGTGATTATTTCGAATAAGTATCCTGAGCACTAGCTCTTCACTATAAAACAGGCTACAGTTATATCTGAACAGTATCATTTTGCTTGTATATATATTTTTATACTTAATCTGGAGTTCATGCTGCGCTCTAGGGGAAAAAAAAAAATCAGAGCTGCTAAAATGACTTTTAGTGAATTTAATCCGTCTATCAGTTTGTTAATTATCTAATAATAAAATATTTTGTATCTTCACATTTAAAAAAAAAAAACTGAAAAATTTCTTTACAAATATGATCCCACTGTTTTTTTGTGGTCGTCACAGACTTTTTTGTCATAAGTGTATGCACGTAGTAATGCTTAGAAATAATGATATACAAATATATATATAAATTGTAAATAAAATAGACAAAACATGTTCTTAATTTGTTAGGGGTTATTTTTTGACAAACCTGTACAGACCTTGTATGATTTATTTTATTTAATATAAGACTTATGATTTTTAGAAAAAAAAAACAAAAAAAAACTTTTTATTGTGATACATTCCTAAGGCTTTTATCATTTGAGCTTCTGTGTAAATTATATTCAGTGGAAGTATGTATGTGTGTGTGTATATATATATACACGTACATCTTTTTAAACATTTCTAATATATAATATTAACACAGTGTTTAATTGTTTGTAAATGTGTCTAGTGTTACCAGTGTAACGTGTAAAATGGAAAAATTATTCTCTCACTGCCTTTGAGGTTATTATTAATAAAAAAATATAAAATGCTCATAATTGATGAAGTACAAGGATCTTTCAGATGAGACCTGATGTTTCAACGAAGAAATAAAGAAAAGATAAAAGAAAAAATTCATTTTGTCAATTTCCTGTGAACTAGTCTATTTTGAATTCATCCCGTATTATGTACATTTACATTTCATAAGAACTGTTAAATGGATTATTATTTTTTATAAGAACACGATATAAAATTAAACATTCTTGATTAACGGAATAAAAGTACATTTTACGAATCCAGACTAAATCACCAACTCCCTATTATATCATCTTGACATTATTTTAACTTTTACCTGAGCCTCTTTCTATCTCTCTGATTATGAGTAATATTAAATGCAGAATTGTTCATCATTCATGTTTTCTGTTCACTGCTTTATTGATAAAACAAATGAGATTTTAATGAGTAGATTTCAAAAAACAAAACCCAAATCTCGAAAAAGTAAAACTTTTTGTACCTTCGATCTACTACTCAAGAAAAAAAAGTTATATGGTAGTAAATTAATTTTGTGATGAAAGACGAAACGGGGGTGGCAACACTGGTCAATTTCGGCAGGAAAATTTTTAAATTTTAATAGGAGAGCAGGAAGTTGAACAAGTTTAAAAATCCCTTTAGTGCCAGTTCGAGTGAGCTCGATGATAATTATTCTATTATAACATGAATAAATCCACTTGAATTCCGATCTTCCAAGCAGCCCTGGTGAAGGCTAGAAATCCTAGCCGAAATCTTGGCACTAATTATACTATTAATTTGGATTATTTTCTGACCACACCCCCAACCATCTTATATATACTGTTCAAGGTCTAATGTCTTCTCATCATGATATGAAAAGTTTTTGTGTTAGAGTTGACTAAGGAAATGGCTCATCTATTCTAATAATAATAATAATTATTATGATACTATTAATTTCTGCCTTAAGCTATAAGAGGGAACACATGATAATTACTAATAATGTAATAAAACATATTTAAATATAATTAGTTATAATCCTACAACCTAAGTTCCAAAGGGTTTGTAAACTTTTTATTTTAGAATTTGATAACAGACAATTGCAAGCAAAAGTTGATTGCTTTGGTCTAATTTAAAGTAAGAATGATAATAGTATTTATTAACAGGTTTTGAACGGCCTCCTGGATCTGTTTGTGTAAACTAGTTCAAAAAAATATATATCAATATAAATGAAATATTTATTATTAGACGTTTTGCCCCATTTTGAAGGGCTTCATCATGGCTAAAAAAGACAAAACTATAATAAGGTATGGTTAAAAATGATGTAACATATGTGAAACGTTTTATAAAAATGAACAAAGTAAATTAAAGAAAAAAAAAAGAATCCACTAAAAAGTATTAGATGTATATATAAGGAAAAGATTGTTGGAGGTGCGGTTATAAAGTAACACAAATAAGTTAAATTTTATTTTTAATAGTACCAACGAATCTTAGATTTCCGATCCCCTACAAGTAGCCTTGATGAAGGCTGGAAATTTTGGCTGAAACGTTAGCACTATTAAATAAGTTTTTTAACTTATTTGTGTTATTTTCTAACCGCGCCCCCCATCTCATGTATTATTCTCGGTGAACTATCTTATCATTATTAGATGTATAATGTAAATGGATATAATAACAAATAAAGAAGTAGATAAAAGAGAAATACAAAAATACAGTACACACTTAAAGATGGAAAATAAAGAACTGACATCCACCTTTCAGAATAAAGGAAAGCGAAAGAATAAGCGTAAGGTGAATGCAGGGTATCTACATTAGGGATATTCATGATCTTTAGTTTTACAGGGGTTTTCATGATGTTTAGTTTAACATGTTAAATTATAAACCCATGTTAAACGGAGAAATATTTCCTTCTTTTACCTTGTTAAAACGATATAACATATAACGTCATTCTACATTTAACAGACCTAATAACAGACTCAACCATGTTGTATGTTATATAGTTTTAACATGGTAAATGAAGGAAATATTTCGAGGAGTTTTTCATCTAACACACTTTAACATGTTAAATTAAAGATCATGAATACCCCTAACATATTAAAGCGTGTTAAATGGAGAAATAATTTCTTCTTTTACCATGCTAAAACGATATAACAGGGGTATTCATGATGTTGTGTTAAATGTAAAATGTTTTACCATGTTAAATTTTATAAGTATAGCATTAGGGGTATTCATGA
>NW_027109219.1:461248-466156 GCF_000696795.3 Halyomorpha halys | reverse complement strand
CTCCTAGCGGATTTTCTCAGCAACTTATTTCATAACCTTTCCTTCCAAAACTTTACGTTATTGTTTACTTCTAAGTTTTGATTAAAGTAACTTATTACAACTTGCCTAAAGTGAGTGAAAAGTGGAAGTTTGGCTACTAAGTGCCCTATTGATCTTCTAATTTGTCAGGAAGAGAATCAAGATGAGCTAATTGACAACATTCATTACACTATTATTATTGTCATCCATTGATTTATTAGATTTATAAACATCCAAGAAAATATTAATACACAATCAAACCACAAACTACTAGCAAGTAACCTAACAAACAAAATTGTGACAAGCTCAGCTGATCTGTTGCGTGACATCATCTCCATTTTACAGACCTAGTAACAGACTCTCAACCATGTTATATGCTATATCGTTTTAACATGGTAAAAGAAAGAAATATTTCTCCGTTTAACATGAATTCTTCCATTTAACATGTTAAACTAAAGATCATGAATACCCTTAACATATAACATGGTTGGGAGTCTGTTAAATGGAGAATGACGTCACGAAACAGACCAGCTGAGCTCGTCAGTTTTGTTTGTTGTCGTGTTAGGTTACGAGTAACTTGTATTGCCTCGTAATTTGTGTTTTAATTGTAGTATTGTTTTTATAACTAATAAAGCAATGATGATAATAATAATAATGTAATGACAGTTGTCAATTAGCACATCTTGATTCTCTTCCTCACAAGTTATAAGATCAACAAGACACTCAGTAGCCAAACTTTTACACAACTTCCACTTTTCACTCAATTTAGGCATGTTGTAATAAATTACTTTAATGAAAACGTAGAAGTAAACAATAACATAAACTTTTGGAAGGAAAGGTTATAAAATAAATTGCTCAGAAAATCCGCTAGGGGCTCATGATGCATTTATAATTTAACATGACTTTAAATAGGGCTGCTCACAATGCTATACTTATAACATTTAACATGGTAAAACATTTTACATTTAACACATCATGAATACCCCTACTATATGTCGAGTACTTTTTTGTAATTCTTGTTTATTAATAATTTTCACTGTACATCTTATTTTTATTTTCTTTAAATTATTTTGATGTTATCTTATTCTCTTATTTTGTTACATCATCTTAGTTGTATGTATCCTTTTTAGCTCCGATGAAGCCCTGCAAAGTTGGGTCAAAATAGATTATTTACTATTTAAGTTATTTTGAACGCACCTGAATCATATTCCTTTTATTAATTACACAGTGTCTATCAACATCTTCAAAAAATAATATTAGGATTTAATAGCTCTTTGGAGATACCGAAACTTTGAGGTTTAAGTGAGCAATCAATTTTTGGCTCATTTCATATGAAATGTCCGTTATTATTATTTCAGAAATTCAAAGTGGGATTAGTGGACTTGTATTGTTAGCTACGTTTATCTTTACGGATTATAATAAGCCGTTATTAATCCTCTTTTTTTTATATAACATTTCCTATCATTCTAATTGATTGTACATTGTTCAGCATATCATATCAAGGATGCGACATCGACAACAAAACATCGATATTCAATACTAAGGTATCGATGCTTGCAAAACAGCCTAAAATTCATCGATGTTTTCGAACATCCATTTCAGTAACATAATTTAAGAACTTTTCGAATTTGGTTCAATGAAGTTTAATATAAAAAATTAATAACAATTAACATAAAAAACCCTTTTATTTTCAAATTAAATAACAAAAGAAAATTAATTACATATTTAAACTAATTTGAATTAATGATGCAAAACAAGCATTTAGGGAACAACTATGGGCGTAGGCAGAGGGTGCTCCGGCTCCCCTCTAGATTTATAAACCAAGAAAAAAAAAATCGTGAACTTATTTGATTTGGTTAATTTCTGGAAACATAAGTAGAAAGATAATGACAAGGAATGATGGTGGCGTCTAAAAAATCATCAGAGAGTATTGCAAAACGTAAATTTTTTATTGTGCGAGCGATTGGTAAAACTTGTTAACGATTTAAAATCAGTCGTTTCATTTTCAATAATTTATTGTCATTATAGGTAATAAATATTTAAAAAGTAATCATTGAATCTTATGAAGTAGAAATAAAATGGCGTAGGTATTTCTTGGAATGTGAAATTAGATAACTTTCATTTACTCGTTTTAGAATGGAATATATATGTACGTAAGTATGTTGTATGTGTGTGTAATGGGTTGAGATCTGCTCACCTTTAGTGAAATCGAGTCTACGCCCATGGGAACAATTAAACATGCTTATTTCTCTTTACTGTATATAGTAATTATTGGAGTATATAGTTATTAAATGCACCAATATTTATTAATCACAGTTTGTAAAAAAATAAGTTCGTTAACTTTTTCGTAGTTTGGTAACTTTTTAAGTCGTCTTCATTTTTTACTAATTATTCCACCAGTTAGTGAAAAAAAATCTGATGGGATGGATGGCGCCATTATTGACAAAAACCGTAGTAGAATTCTTATAATTATAATTATCAGAGTAAAATATCAATGGGTAGTCAGTTGTTTTGGAAAAATATTTCCAAACAGTACTTTTTACATGTTAATTATAGAGAACAAAACAAATACACAGAAACTTAAGTGACCGCTCTTGTTTAAATTATTTTTAAACCTCCTTGGAAAGTTTTGGAATGATAACAACATTCGAAGCGCTCTGATTGGTTCATTGGTTATGCGGGTTGCAATTTTAATTTATCTTTATCCCGTTGTTATCGTGAAGTTAAGAAGTCCTTCCTCCCCCCAGGGCATTGTGATAGGAATGCGTTCCTCCTTTTGTTTTGAATTTGAACTTTTCAGAATAACATTAAATTTTATTTTTATTACGACACTTTTGCAATTAAAATAATGAAAAATTGAGGTTAATGTAAAACATCGGCTTCAATAAATCGATTTTCTGATCATCGATTTCGATGATCGCATCCCTAGTATGTCATCAATTACCTTGAAAATATACGATTTTCGAGTTGTTTTATTTTTCATATATTTAAATTTGGACATTCGGAAAACTATGAATTATTCAATTATGGGTTAACACGGTGGGAAAACTAGAAAATGTGAATTGTAGAGACAATTTTTGAATATAACTATTTTGTATATATGTTTATATATTTTATATATAGTTGACCGTTCACAGTTGTTATCATTGTTTAATTATTTTTCTTACTTATTTCTTTGTAATTTTTTTTAATTTTAAACTACTCTTTATTTACTTTTTATTAGTTTCTTCTTTTACAATTATTGTTATTATATCCTATATTGTTTTATTTTCTTCAGTATAATCTCCTATTATTAGTAACGATATGTGTCAATCTAATGTTACGTAGTTATTATTATTATCATGTGATAACTCATGTACTGTATCATTCAGTATTTTTCTCTTATCATTTTTCATTTTTCTTCATATCTTTATCACTACTTCCTGTATACGCGACGTACTTGAAATCGAAATAAAGCCGTTAAACAGTTTGCTGGTTACCTCCTCCCCACTCCTCCACGCTTCCGCTTCATTGTTTCTTTCTGTTCAACCGATTCCTTTGAACAGGTAGGTTGTCTTGACTTGTTCTTTGCTCATTTGTTATCATTTTATATCATTATTATTATTTATTTTTTTTATTTTATTTTATTTTTTTATTATTCTTTCATGACGTTTATTTTATCTCTATTTTTCCCCCGCGTATTGTTTTTGTTTTATGTACATCTCCTGTACTTTTTTAGCTTTATATTTTATGTATTTTTATATAGAAATTTTTACTCTTGCCATTGTTACTTGTTAATTGTATCTTATCTTTATATTTTTATTCTCATCATTGTATCATTTTGTATCTTTTTAGCCCTGATGAAGCCCTGCAAAGTTGGGCAAAACGTCGGAAAATAAATAGTTGTAAAATATTTTTGTTTCTCTTTTGACCGCAACCCTGACCATCTTCTTATATAAAAATATTTTGATTTCATATAGTTGTTTTACCGTAAAACTAACATTTCACATAGTAAATGAATACATAACTATAAATCTATAAAGTTTTTAACCCACGAGAGGTATAGCTTTAAGTATTTTGCTCATATTGAGAAATAAACTTTTATATTCTCCTATTATTTCATCTGTTTTGACCAGCTGAGCTCGTCAGCACTTTGTTGTGTTAGGTTACTCGTAGTTTGTGTTTTGATTGTGTTAGCATTGTTTTGAATGTTTTTATAACTAATAAAGCAATGGATGACAATAATATTAATAATGTAATGATAGTTGTCAATTAGTTCATTTTGATTCTCTTCTTCATAATTTAAGGAGATCTACATGTTGTCTACCATCCGTTAACACTTTGATGTTGTTATTGCAGTTTGTTTATGTTAATCTCTCTATCGCCTCCCCACTTATATTCAATCAGTTTTGCTCTGGCCTCCTTGCAACGGTAAAACCGAGCATTTTCTCTCAAAATAACACTCCTAATCTTTTTTTACTCACCTTTTATTTCATTTTTTAAAATTTTTATTTTGCTCACTTGGAGACCTCCTGCGTTTCTTGTTACAAATCATGAGTCAAGGTAAGAAGATCTTAGCTCTTTTACGAAATGTGAATTCTTCAGCCCTTGAGGGAAGAGCTACAATTTACCATTTCAATTTCAAACTGCATTGAAAATAACCTTTAAGATTTTTTTTTATCATCACATACAATCGTATAAAAAAAGTGAGGGGGACAAAAAAGTAGGGCACTCCTGATTGGTTAAAATTGAAAACCTCTATTCCATCGCAAACAAGAAACATTGGTCAAAAATTATCTGGGACTCAATGGTTTCACATTATCTGTGAATAAATATTTACAAGGTGTTATTCATATTTTATGTATTTACATTAACATTTTTACATCAATTCCGCGTTCCAGAGTGTCCTTT
>NW_027109219.1:460320-461143 GCF_000696795.3 Halyomorpha halys | reverse complement strand
TTTTTTTCCTTTTTTCCCGTATTGTTTTTGTTTTATGTACATCTCCTGTACTTTTGTAGCTTTATATTTTATGTATTTTTATATAGAAATTTTTATTCTTGCCATTGTTACTTGTTAATTGTATCTTATCTTTATATTTTTATTCTTATCATTGTATCATTTTGTATCTTTTTAGCCCTGATGAAGCCCTGCAAAGTTGGGCGAAACGTCGGAAAAAAAATAGTTGTAAACATTTTTTGTTTCTCTTTTGACCGCAACCCTGACCATCTTCTTATATAAAAATATTTTGATTTCATAAAGTTGTTTTACCGTAAAAACTAACATTTCACATAGTAAATGAATACATAACTATAAATCTATAAAATTTTTAACCCACGAGAGGTATAGCTTAAAGTATTTTGCTCAAATTGAGAAATAAACTTTTATATTCTCCTATTATTTCATCTGTTTTGACCAACTGAGCTCGTCAGCACTTTGTTGTGTTAGGTTACTCGTAGTTTGTGTTTTGATTGTGTTAGTATTGTTTTGAATGTTTTTATAACTAATAAAGCAATGGATGACAATAATAATAATAATAATGTAATGACAGTTGTCAATTAGTTCATTTTGATTCTCTTCTTCATAATTTAAGGGGATCTACATGTTGTCTACCATCCGTTAACACTTTGATGTTATTATTGCAGCTTGTTTATGTTAATCCCTCTATCGCCTTCCCACTTATATTCAATTCAGTTTTGCTCTGGCCTCCTTGCAACGGTAAAACCGAGCATTTTCTTTCAAAATAACACTCCTAATCTTTTTTTACTCACCTTTTATTTCATTT
>NW_027109219.1:456456-458770 GCF_000696795.3 Halyomorpha halys | reverse complement strand
TGACATCCCAACCAATCCTAACACTATCCTCATCGCCTACGCCGATGACACATGGATGCTCGCAGTTAATAAGAACAGTTGCATCCCAAACCCTCTAATCCCACATTACTATCTTTGAAGAATAGTGTCAAAACTGGAGGATTAAAATTAATTCCAATAAATCCCACCAAATAACATTTACCCTTCGTCGTAAACCCGTGACTTCCTGCCATAAAGTATCCTTCTATAATACCCCGCTTATTCCTGTAAAACAGATCCGTTACCTAGGACTACATCTGATCAAACAACTGACTTGGAATCCACATATAAGACTGAAAAGACCGGACACTGTCCGTTGATTCCGACTAATACAGCACTTATAGACAAACAGTCTAAACTTCCAACTATTTACAAAAGACTCAATTATATGACTACAATAAAACCCATGTGGACTTACGGAGTTGAGCTTTGGGGCTCCACTAAACCATCGAATTCTTCTCGTACCGAACTCCTACGATCCAAAATCCTTACTTTGTCACAAATCAGCCATCAGGACCTCAATGTCTCATATCTTGCAGATTTGGCCAGAACCAGATACCAATCCTTCCATGATAAACATACCAAACACCCAAACCCATTTGTTTCTATCTTGCCTTCTCTTTCATAACCTGATAATCCTCCTAGGCGTATGAAAAGAAGATGGCTTCGTGATCTTCTCTTTTAGAAATGTTGTTGGAGTTCTATTATTGAGTAGATTCTCCACATATCTGTATCATGCCTTATTATACGGTCAGGAGGGGTAATTGGGAACAGGCATCATTAGTGCTCAGGTGTTAGTTTGGGGAACCAAAATGAGGTGGCATTTGAAAGTCAGTGCATGGGTTTCAGCTGGCAGTTCTATGGTATAATCAGTTAACATAGTGAATAATTTCTGATAATCAAAGTGAAGTATCTGCCGATAACAGCTTCTGGTGACTGCACGATTTGAGAGTCATTCTTTGTCAATAATTGTTAGTAGTTGAGTAAATTTCAAGTATCTATGGTGATTTTGGTGTAACTATTCTACTACCTGGGTATGACCATTCCGAATTACCCCTGAGATTTTGACCTTTTGGATAATTGGGAACAGAATTTTTTCCTCTTGTCAACTATAATAAAAACTGTTTTTGCCAAAATAATGACGTCTTATTAATTGACCAATAAGAAGCCACGAACGTACGTTAGGAAGCGGCCTACACCTTCTTACACAATTGATGACGAAACCCATGCCATCCACGATATTCTCAATGGTAACATGACGTACCTTGCCGCTTCTTTGGCCTATGTGGTCCTTAAAACACTACTCTTCAACCGCATCAACGGGAGAAAAAATGATATCAATTAGTTGGGAGCAAGGCGACGTACTGATCTATCAAATGAACTTAAAAGCACTCTTCTAGAAAGTTTGATAGCAATGGCGAAAATGGGTTACAGTGATAAATTAGAGCTAAAAGAGTTAATGCAGGAGTACATCAAAGCAAATACAAGAGTTGTCGATGGGGATCCAAGTAAATATTGATATCAAGCGTTCGCGAATCATGAACACCAAGATTTCACTAAAAAAACTTGAACACCTCCAAAAGGCTTGGAAACAAGCGAGGGGGTTGTTGTTAATGAGTTCTTTGCTGATTTGAAGTCGGTGTGTGATGACCATTCTGTACGAGACGATACTGTATTCATTTAATGGATCCAGATGAGAAAGTAACTATTCCCATTTACCCCCTACAATATGGAGAATGCGAAAAATTAGGGCATTTAAAAAGCCAAGTTTTACTTTTGACAAGTAGGATTGTTGAATGAGGTGTGTATTGCACAAAATAATGTGATAATACACCTTTCAACGGTATTGAGAAGGAGAAACATACATATTTCGTTCCCAATTGCCTCACCTGGCCCTAGCTAACATCAAATTTACTTGTAAATATTTTTAATACAGTTGTAAATGTCAATAAATAAATATTGTTACGGGGTTATCTCCTTGGGGAGAGAAATGATAGATAACCGATCGATTTGATCGGTCCATTGGTGAACGATATTTCTCTGGAGAAGAGTGTAGAACGAAAATAAACAATAGGCGTGATTATTGTAGACTTGGTGTGGATACTTTTGATTAATTTTGTTCTACAATAAAAAATATTTTTCTTTGTTTTTTTGGTTACTTGCGTTTTTTCCTCTTGGCCCGGGTATCACGCAGCAATATATAAACCGCACCATATTTTATTTTCATCTTATAAGAATTAATTGCTGTAATAAATAAAAAATAATAAATATCTCAATAGTAATTATTATCTATGTA
>NW_027109219.1:454595-455772 GCF_000696795.3 Halyomorpha halys | reverse complement strand
ATTTGCCAAAATATGAGCCCTAATAGAGTTATTAACGTTAAATAGTTTTCGAGATATAGATTTTTAAAAAGCAACATTTCATAAAAATGTTTATGGGACGTACTAAAAAATCAGTAGTTAGTGAACTTGAAAAAACCATTTGACGTACAGATTTTAATTTGCCAAATTTATATTCATGTGTGAATATCATAAAAACTACTACCTCTACGAAGATTGGTGTTTTAAACTACTTTATAGTAAGTAAAATTTCCTTTATTTTGAGTGTTGGCAGACTTATGGATCTATAGATATATTTTTTCAAATATCCAACATTTTATACAAACAACAAGAAATTAACATTTTGTGAGTTTATTTTGTCAATTATCACAAAAACTACTACTCCTACAAAGATAAATATAATTAACTATTTTTTAGTAAATTTAACTAGCTTTTATTTGAGCGCTGGCTGACATCAGTACAACCAATCGTTTTTGAAAAAAGTTTTTCATAAATCAAATTTATTGTCCGAACAACTATAAATCAAATTATTTTAGCAAATAACATGAAAACTACTATTTCTAGGAAGGTAAAGGTCATAAACTTCTTTATAGTCTATTAAACTAGCTTTAATTTGAGTGCTAATAGACATCAATACGTCATATAGTTTCTGAGATATAGATTTCTCAAAATAAATTAACTAACTACTAATCTTCCAGTAGATTCTTAAGAAATTTTGTTATTTAAAAAGCTATATCTCGAGAACTATTGGACGTAAATAGCTCTTTTATGGCTAATATTTCAACAAATTTACTCTTCATTAAATAATGTTCTCTTATATTTTCTAGTGTTTTTGGTATTTTTTAAGATATAGAGCTCCGAATGAAAAAATCAATGTTTTTTTAAGGTTTTGAAACAGCCGCCATTTTTTATTCCCCCTAACCTATACTTGGCAGACTCATCAATTTTGACTGGAAATTATACATAGTTTTCATTAGAGTAATCAAAAATTGGGGTAAGATAACTGCATTTTTTTATTCCCGGCTTTTTCTCTTTTTCCACTGACAAACATATGTTATAAATGATGTTTGTAAATGGAAAAAGAAACAATTATTTATGTAAAAAAGTTTTAGATTTAAAATATAAAAAATTATAAATGACATGGACAATCAGCCTGAAGAAAAAATTTTAAAGAACAAGA
>NW_027109219.1:453865-454545 GCF_000696795.3 Halyomorpha halys | reverse complement strand
AAAAAATTATAAATGACATGGACAATCAGCCTGAAGAAAAAATTTTAAAGAACAAGACATCAATAATTAAGGCTGTTTCCTTGAAAATGGCCTGAGGGCCGAAATGTTGAAGACTATCTGAAAATAAAAGTTGAGAGTATATTTGGATCAAAATTGTCTGTGTTAATAAATATATTTTTTTAAAAACCATTCTTGTAGTTAACTTGAGCGACACCCGTGTTATATTTCTACTTTTTTTTCCATTTTAATTTTATATTTATATAATAAAATCGCTAATATTTTACACCATTACTATTGTACTCTATTGTTAGTATTTAAAAAAAAAAATCTTGGCTCACGATTCATTCCACTATAACGAAACTGGATGATTTTAAGATGAGATAACCGAGTAATGATGACAACAGCAAAAGTTAGTGGGTGCAACAAACCTCTTTGGTGCCTCCTGATAACAACTGCGTGACCAACATCAACAACATCACTACAAGACCAGACATCTTGACTCCGCTAAGATAGCACATCAACTGTTGCACGTTGCATTAACAACTTATTTAAACGAAAAAGATTTAATGGTGGGGATAAGAAATTCTTTTCCTACCAAAAGAATTATACATTAACTATTCGATCAATTAGTCGTTCAATAGCTCGCGCATGCGCGAACAAACGCCTTTTTAGTACAAGTG
>NW_027109219.1:450476-451120 GCF_000696795.3 Halyomorpha halys | reverse complement strand
CCTATACTTGGCAGACTCATCAATTTTGACTATTAATTATACATAGCTTTCATTAAAGTAATCAAAAATTGGGGTGAGATAACTGCCTTTTTTCTGCTCTTGGGCTCTTGTACTATTATATCTATATTTCAGTACGGGGTGTACTCAGCGAGCTTTCAATAGATTAGCAAAAAGTAAGTCATATTATTCTTTCATGATAAATTTTCCTGTCCCCAAAAAAACAAACTCGAAAAAGAAATATCGAAATAAAATTATCAGCCTTACTGTGCATTTTTATAACAAATTTTTCATATTTACGAACAAATAATTTGGGCCGCCCGTAGCTCAGTCTTATCATTCTGAGGTTTATTGGCGGTGCCGGTTCGAATCCAGCCAGGGGCTTTGTCTTTTTTTCATTGAGTGGCGGTCCCAAATATGAAAAACTTCGATCTCCAACCATGATGAAAAATAATGGGAATAAAAACAAATTTAAACCTGTTCAATATAAGTTTCAATGCCATCAAAATATTTAAAAAAAAATTATACAACAAATTATACATTGAAGTTGATAAAAATTAAAATTGCATTTTACGTAAGTATCTATGTAAATCTATCCTGAAAAAGTGTCGAAAACTCTTTTTAGGTACCGTTTGTCCAGAATTCTA
>NW_027109219.1:447542-448161 GCF_000696795.3 Halyomorpha halys | reverse complement strand
ATTCTTCAATAGATGTTATGTGTGCCTGTAGTGTTTGTGATGCATTAGTTGGGTCGTTGTTTACAGAAAGTATACATGTGTCATCAGCCTATGTTTCGAAAATTTAATAAGTATTTAAAAAAAATAAAAAATAGTTTTGAAAATATTTTACTTATCTACCCATAACCTCGCTGGAATGCACCTGATACTGAAACACATTTTATAAACATAGTATGCATTTCACACCACTTCTTCCCCCTTAGCATATGCCTATAACAACAAGTAAAAAGTAGAACTGAAGAAGTATTATGAACTGAAATGTTGGCCACACCTGTTTTATAACAATCGATTTCTTTTTCCGAAGAATAAGAAAAATATATCCCTGAGTCCATTAAACGATATATGGGTTTCTGATGTTCTATAAAAGAATATTAACTTTGTTTAACTCCTGAAAAAACTTTTATATCTTTGATAGGTTAATTAGTCTGAATTGTTTCAATATAGTACTAATATTGAAGTAAAATATAAAATATAAAAAAAAAAAAATCATATTTTAAGTACACTACAGGCACACATAACATCTATTGAAGAATGGTGTAAAAACTGGAGAATCAAAATAAATCCTGACAAATCCCACCAG
>NW_027109219.1:444007-445897 GCF_000696795.3 Halyomorpha halys | reverse complement strand
GTTCATAAAATCATGTTTGCTTGCTCAATAAAGTTTACATATTCTAAAAAAGGATTAGTTAAGTGAATGGAATATGGTCCGGGTTATCCGATTAGTTAAGTGGTTTTATGCATCAGTTTCAAACGAGATTCCTTGTCTTTAAGTGGTATTTTTCTAGCTCAAAATGGAACAGATTTTTTTTTCCCAAAAGGAAAATCGCTGCACAAACGATTAACAAAATTGTCAGTGTGCATGGCGATGATGCCTTAGGAGAATGCACCGTCCGTAAGTGGTTTGCTCGGTTCAGAACCGGAGATTTTGACTGGATGACGCAAAGCGCTCGGGTCGGCCTTCATCTGTTGATGACCAAATCCAAGCATTGGTCACAGACAACCCTCACTCTACGACACGGGATATCGCAGAAACGCTTAACATATCTCATGCAAGTGTCTCAAAATCGCAAAGGCATCGTTTTCCATCACGATAACGCCCGTCCTCACGTGTTTTTGCAGACCCGGCAGAAATCATTGGAGTTAGGTGTGATTCCCCAGATACCCTATTTACCAGACCTTGCCCCAACAGATTTTCACTTATTTCGGGCCCTTCAAAACTCTCTTAACGGGGAACACTTTAATTCGCTCGACTACTGCAAAACGGACATAGTTCATTGCGCAAAAATCTGAGAAGTTCTAGGAGGATGGAATTATAAAAAATTACCTTAAAGATGGCAACATGTAATAGATCAAAATGGGCCATATATAATTGATTAAAAATATTTACAAGAATCTGAAGTTTTTATTGAAATCACCAGTAAAAAACGCTACATACTTATTTTACAACCCGATTTTGACCTATGTTATTTTATTTATTTTTTTCTCTTCATCTTTTTCTTAAATTATATTTTATATTAGGTATCCAAGTTATGAACAATAACACTGAACGTTCTCTGTAACAACCTTATTCTAAAGAGACTTTATCATAGACATCCGAAACCGTTAATACTACGACGTCACTTGTTTATTTCGACTCAATATATATTAATCAATGCACTGCTTCTCTTAAAATTTATCAAACTATAAATTATATAATAAAATAATATCGATACTACTAATCGTTCTCGACATACATACATTCAGTGAGGCCCCTCCAAACTCCATACTACTAATCTTTTTTTTTTTGTTTTTTGTTCCCCCTTCCTGGCATTGCTGCCATACAGGGTTCGGCAACAGTGGGGTAGTGGGTTAGGATTGCGCATGCCACTGCTGCCAATACTACTTTTTTTTTAAATATTATTTTCATAAATATAAACAAAATTATTTGGTGGAACTATTTAATTTTTGGGGACATTAATTATTTTAAAAACGTGGTGCAGCACAGCACTTGGTTGAGTGCCTTAAGATGGGGCTACACCTTATCCACCAGTATCCGTCCGGTACGTCCAACATGCCTGGTCCACATCCGTCCGGTTGTCACCTCCAGTGCGCAGGCTAGTCCAGCCCTCCTGGTCTCATCCTACTTCTTCCCTGACATCTTCCATTGGTGGCTCGCCGACCCCGGGTGGTCGAGCCCTTCCCAATGTAAAGTGCGTTGGCCCGACCACCTCCCTCCACCCGTAGATTAACCCCCTGAAGTACGGGTAGTTCTCCTCATCCATCAGGAAGTCCGATTCGACGAGGGCGAAGATCCCCTTTTTCGAGACAACCTGGCACGGTGGTCTTCCATCGCGGTGCAGTCCGATACCATATGCTCTGCTGTTTCTCGGATCCCACACGTCGGGCACCGGGGGTCTCGCCGATCCTCTCCTGGAGTCCCGCCGGTAGCACTCCCAGCCCCTGCCTCTTCACATCATACTTCGTAGCATCCTCCTTGAGGATGAGGGCCAGGGGCATTGCTCCGGCCAGCACCACCTCA
>NW_027109219.1:440790-442456 GCF_000696795.3 Halyomorpha halys | reverse complement strand
TGATTATTTGAAAATATTTATTTATTTATAATTTCCCCCAAAAAAACGACAGGACTTTTTGAATGACCTGGTACATTCAGTGACACCCCTCCAAACTCGATACTACTGATCGTTCTCGACATACATACATTCAGTGACGCCCCCCTAAACTCGATACTACTAATCGTTTTCAACATACATACATTCAGCGACGCCCCTCCAAACTCGATACTACTAATCGTTCTCGAAATACATACATTCAGTGACGTCCCTCCAAACTCGATACTACTAATCGTTTTCAACATACATACATTCACCGACGCCCCACCAAACTCGATACTACTAATCGTTCTCGAAATACATACATTCAGTGACGCCCCTCCAAACTCGATACTACTAATCGTTCTCGACATACATACATTCAGTGACCCAAACTCGATACTACTAATCGTTCTCGACATAAATACATTCAGTGACACCCCTCCAAACTCGATACTACTAATCGTTCTCGACATACATACATTCAGTGACGCCCCTCTAAACTCAGATCTACCAAATCACAATTCCTAGGATGTAGTCTCGTCAGTCTAGTGGTTATTAACATTGTAGGAATCCGCTCGTTATTAAGCACTAAAAACTTACACGCCCATCTTATACGTCGCAATGCTATAACTTGAATTATATTTATCGGGTTCAATTTCCTTAATTCTACATTGTGTAGCCTTATAAATTCTCTTGTTAATTCATCCTTTTTCAGTCCCAATATTTTACATAATACAATATTTTCAAAAACCTTAAGGCGCTGTTCTTAGTTCGTCGTATATAATTATATATACATAAGATAAGATATTAAATCAAGATTGCATTATATTGTATACCTATGAATGTATGTATTGATTGTTTGAAGTATTTATTTTCAGTTCACACGATTATGTTGAAAATTAAATTCGAAATATGAGATTTTAATATTATCATTAAATATTAATAAACTAAATAATTTAATTTCTATCCATTTCAGTCTCAACACATTTTATTTTCCTTACAAGTCCGACGTTTCGGCCAATCCGGCCATACACAGGGACAATCTTAATACAGTTTTGGAATTATATAATTTAAAAACTCAGGCTATTCTGCCCAGGTCAAAACAATAATTTCTAATTAGTCAATATTCACTTAAAACCAAAATTAAAATCATTTATCACAGTCACAGTCACTTTATCACAACAATTGTGATGATATCATCATCAAATGATAATTGTATCGAATTGTATTGATCGTACTCTCAATCATCTTTATATTATATCAATCGATGCACAAACCAAAGTCTTTATACAATTATAATTTAATCTTTCTTGTATTATTTTCTACGTTATAATGATTTTTATAAAAGAAAACAATAAAATAAATGAATGCTTTTTATTAAATTAATAAATCATAGGAATTCTGGTTACCTTGGTGATGATACTCGCACATGCAGATTCTAAGTCAGCTGATGAGATAGAACATGCGTCAAGATAGACAGAAAGGATTATCTAACATTCCTGTCAACTTCCTGGATTCCAGTAACATGCGGTTATTTCTGGATGGAAAATAATGATAAGCATTTTAGTTTTTAAACCTATTCCAAATATCCATAAAAACAAAAATGGCGCTTACCATAACTCTTTCATAAAAAATTGTGTTTTAG
>NW_027109219.1:437307-438787 GCF_000696795.3 Halyomorpha halys | reverse complement strand
CACATGTGTCATCGTCACATGGCATACGTGGTAAGGATAGTTATTTATGTTTTAGTTAGGATATTTTGAGTATAATAGTAGTCTGGAAAAAGACATTTTTTTAGCGTTCTTGCGTGTTTATTTGAACTTTTTGACATTAAATAATTTAATTGTTGCTAATTCGTCGCCATTATAGCGCATTTAGTGTTTATTTGGACAGTATGATTATTAAAGTTTATTACCGGACCTCTTCGTGCATTAATCATTAATTGTGTTCATTATAATACACAACCAGACCCCGTGTGTGTTGGAAAAATGCAGTGTGGCCATTTTGGTTTTCGTAAATTTTGACTGTTTATTGTGATAGATATAAAACATTATATGTTTAATGTGTACCAGTGTGGTAATTAATTTGATTAAAATTTGAATCCTGAATGCATTATTGAGCCAGTATAGACGTGGGCCCACCAACTTCTGACCAATGTAAGAGTTGCAGCTGTGTCTATACGGAGCAATAACCTACACTGCTCTACAGCAATGTCTTCCTTTGACCTATCGAAGTAGATCATCCTTTGTTTAGGACTTTCTCTCTTGGTCTTAGACCAATCGAAGTTGATATCACACAGTATTTTATTTTATCATACTAAATGTTTATGGTTTTGTAAATTTGTTTATAACTTTTAATTATTGGTTTTCTATTTTTTTAAATTATCTTAAAGGCCTTTTTATTTTAATTTATATTCATAGTTGTTCTGGGTTTTAACAGGTACCATAGAAAGCAGAATCGAGAGGTCTAAACGGAAACTCCTCCTTACAGGAGCGATCTGGGAACAGAGGCTTAACACATGGAGGCGAAGAACTATCAGTGAACTGCTTGCAGAGACTGTGAAGAAGGGCAGAATGTGGCTCGAAGCAACCAATCAGGACGCATCTACACAACAATGAATGCCACTATAATTGGCAAGAGATCACGTGAGAGGCCAAAAACTAGATGGATAGACAGAATCAACGAAGATGCGAAAGAGCTGCATGTAGCAAA
Source organism: Halyomorpha halys (assembly GCF_000696795.3). Lineage (NCBI taxonomy): Eukaryota > Metazoa > Arthropoda > Insecta > Hemiptera > Pentatomidae > Halyomorpha > Halyomorpha halys. Next base: position 437,769 of record NW_027109219.1, on the reverse strand, counting down.
CTGGAAAGCAGTAGCCCAAGATAGAAGGCTGGTTCAGTCGGCCAAAGAACTATAAAGTCTGAATTCATAATTATGAGAGATAGTTGACCGTGGATGATGAACGAGGAGAAGATGGTTGGGGGTGCGGTCAATGATAAACACAAATAAGTTGGATTAACCTATTTTTAATGTGCCAACGTTTCGGCTAGAGTTTCTAGCCTTCATCAGGGCTAGAACAGAACAAGATAACAACCACAGTAAGTATTGAAAAATAAAAAAGAAAGTATAAATAGAATAATTTTACAAAATAGAATTAATAAAATGAAGTGATGAGAGAAGCGGGAAATAAAATGTATACATAGGTAATTGAAAAAGTGAATAAAATAACATAATTAAGGAAATGAAATAAAAATGAAGTTATATAATGCAAAGAAGTATGAACATATTAGTTATTATTAATTTAAATTTTATATATAAATCAAA
>NW_027109219.1:434148-436122 GCF_000696795.3 Halyomorpha halys | reverse complement strand
CGCCTTACAATTCTTATAGTACAAGAGCCGGGAAGAAAAAAAGGCAGTTACCTCACCCCAATTTTTTATTACTTTAATGAAAACTAGGTATAATTAATAGTCAAAATTGATGAGTCTGTCAAGTATAGGTAGGGGGAATAAAAAATGGCCGCTGTTTCCAAACCTTAAAAAAACACTAACTTTTCATTCGGAGCTCTATATCTTCAAAACCTACCAACAACACTATAAAATCTAAGAGCCCATTATTTAAAGAAGAGTAAATTTGCTGAAATATTAGCTCTAAAAAAGCTATTTACGTCCAATAGTTCTCGAGATATAGCTTTTTAAAAAGCAAAATTTCTTAAAAATCTACTGAAAGGTTAGAAATTAGTTAATTTATTTTGAGAAATCTGTATCTCAGGAACTCTATGACGTACAGATGTCTATTAGCACTCAAATTAAAGCTAGTTTAATGCACTATAAAGAAGTTTATGACCTTTATCTTCGTAGAAATAGTAGTTTTCATGATATTTGCTAAAATAAATTGATTTATAGTTTTTCGGACAATAATTTTGATGAAAAGCTCCATTTCAGAAACCAATGGACGTACAGATGTCAGCCAGCGCTCAAATTAAAGCTAGTTAAATTTACAACAAAATAGTTAATTATGTTTATCTTTGTAGGAGTAGTAGTTTTTATGATATTTGATAAAATAAACTCACAAATTTTTTTATCGCCTTGAAACAGCCGCAATTTTTTATTCCCCCTACCTGTTTTCATTAAAGTAATCAAAAATTGGGGTGAGATGACAGTCATTTTTCTCCTCTTGGGCTCTTGTACTATTAGAAGTAGATAGACCCTCTCGCTATGGTATGCTAGGTTGTAATTGTAGCAACATTGTAACGGTATTATGTTTACCAATTTATTAGGCTAAGATAATGAGGTGGCATGCAGGGATTCTAAATTATACAGTGAAGTCTTGTTTGCATTAGGTTATATTTACAACTATTCACAATTTATGTATAATAATATACAAAAAACATAGTAGATTTACTGACTTAAAGTTTATTTAATATGCTATGAATTGAGAATACCAGCTAAGCTCTTTTATAATCATGTTGACTCTAAGTTTAATCAATTTTGTCATTCAAAGTACAACCTTAGGATTTTACTTAGCTTATGTGTTTGGCAGCTAGGTGTGGTGTTCATTGCGGTTCTTAGCTGCTTAGGTCCATGGTTCTCTCTCCAGCTCTTCGTCATCTGTCTTGAGTGCGCTTGACTGTTTGTTCTGTACTGTCCCTCTTCAGAGTCCTTCTTATTTATTTCCATCTTTCCGTGCTTTGTAAACAATACAAATTTGCAGTATTAGTTCAATATTACACATGTAGCATCGATCTGCTGCTAATAAATCGATTTATAAGTACGATTTCTCCTTGATGGTTCAGTCTTCTGCGCCTTTCAGTCGTCTGCTGGCCTTCCAGGGGCTGGTCTTCTTCTTGGATGAAGATTGAAGTGGGCTAGCCCAACAATTCTTTTCCACCTGTATACAAATTCTTTGTAATACAGGTAGTTTTCTTCGGTGAAATCGTCCTCTGTTAGGGCGAAGAGTCCGGTTTTTCTCAGCAATCTGGCCCGTAGTGTAACAAAGGCAGTGTAATCCATTATGATGTGCTCAGCAGTATCTGGAACACCACAACTAGGGCATAAGGGGTCAATATCCATCCCGTGGCCATGAAGCTTGGCTAGAAATCCCCCATACCTAGTGAGAAATTGAGAAAGCCAATAGTCTGGGAGGACCCACTTTACTTCCATACTACATTAGGTTCTTCCTCCGAACGTCTGTGTGTCCTACCTCTTGGTCTCTCTCCGACTGAATGTATCTCTGTTACCTTACCTCTTGCCAAAACGAAACTGTCCTTCCTCCTCTCTCCTTTCTTTCAAGCCATCCATTGTTTGGCTTCTTCTGTTTGGGGGCATGGCCGTTTCTCATCGTCG
>NW_027109219.1:431309-434098 GCF_000696795.3 Halyomorpha halys | reverse complement strand
AATGAGGTGGCATGCAGGGATTCTAAATTATACAGTGAAGTCTTGTTTGCATTAGGTTATATTTACAACTATTCACAATTTATGTATAATAATATACAAGAACATGGTAGATTTACTGACTTAAAGTTTATTTAATATGCTATGAATTGAGAATACCAGCTAAGCTCTTTTATAATCATGTTGACTCTAAGTTTAATCAATTTTGTCATTCAAAGTACAACCTTAGGATTTTACTTAGCTTATGTGTTTGGCAGCTAGGTGTGGTGTTCATTGCGGTTCTTAGCTGCTTAGGTCCATGGTTCTCTCTCCAGCTCTTCGTCATCTGTCTTGAGTGCGCTTGACTGTTTGTTCTGTACTGTCCCTCTTCAGAGTCCTTCTTATTTATTTCCATCTTTCCGTGCTTTGTAAACAATACAAATTTGCAGTATTAGTTCAATATTACACATGTAGCATCGATCTGCTGCTAATAAATCGATTTATAAGTACGATTTCTCCTTGATGGTTCAGTCTTCTGCGCCTTTCAGTCGTCTGCTGGCCTTCCAGGGGCTGGTCTTCTTCTTGGATGAAGATTGAAGTGGGCTAGCCCAACAATTCTTTTCCACCTGTATACAAATTCTTTGTAATACAGGTAGTTTTCTTCGGTGAAATCGTCCTCTGTTAGGGCGAAGAGTCCGGTTTTTCTCAGCAATCTGGCCCGTAGTGTAACAAAGGCAGTGTAATCCATTATGATGTGCTCAGCAGTATCTGGAACACCACAACTAGGGCATAAGGGGTCAATATCCATCCCGTGGCCATGAAGCTTGGCTAGAAATCCCCCATACCTAGTGAGAAATTGAGAAAGCCAGTAGTCTGGGAGGACCCACTTTACTTCCATACTACATTAGGTTCTTCCTCCGAACGTCTGTATGTCCTACCTCTTGGTCTCTCTCCGACTGAATGTATCTCTGTTACCTTACCTCTTGCCAAAACGAAACTGTCCTTCCTCCTCTCTCCTTTCTTTCAAGCCATCCATTGTTTGGCTTCTTCTGTTTGGGGGCATGGCCGTTTCTCATCGTCGACTTCTCTTTTTGAAGTCTCAGATGTCTTTTATAATTTTCGCTTGTATGGGCCAGGCTCTTGAGCTGAGGAGTACGGGTGTATTTGTGTTTGCCTAGGGCTGTACCTGACTGCGGCGTGACCTCGATTAGGTTAACTAGGTTCCGCCTAACAGGTTGTCTTTAAATAGGAGAAGCCTACCTGACTAGGTTGTCCTTAAGCGTGCAGATGTCTAATGGCAACGACCTTCTACCTTTCGGCCATTGATATATTATCAGGTGGGAAATGCTAACAAAGGACCCTCTGTTTAATTAAATTTAACTTCTGTTTCCTCTCTTCTCATGCTGGTATTTTCAATACATAGCAAGATAAAATGTATTATGAACAAGCTTTACTTATGAATTATTGCTACAGTACATTATAAAAATATAAAAATATCTATTCTATAAAGAACGAAGATTAATTTCAACTTAGGTAAGTGGCGCACCTCACTAGATTTTTAGAATATCAGTTGAGTAGAGAGCAATAAATTAAAAATATAGACTTCATACTTTTTGATTTAAATATTAAAAATCATATTTCAGACATAATTTTAAAAACCAATAAGATTCTTGGTTTTATTAATAGAACAACACTTTATTTGTAAGAATATTTCTTGATTCTTTGAAATCCATATCAGAATACCAACATTGATGGATTGGAAAGTGTACAAATGTGTCTTCCTTGGTTTCGGGGAACAGGTATAGTGCATCTAAGATGTGTTTGACTGCAGGTGAAGGAACTCGCGCACTCCCCAACCCTAACTCCTTCTCCCCTCCACAAACCAAGAGGCAATCTGGAACTTGGTAACGCCTAATCAGTTCGGTATTGTGTAGGTACTTGGAACACTCCCCTCTATTCTCGGTCTCCTAAGTTACAAATAGGGGAGGTTACTAATTTCATTAGGTTATCCTTTGACTGAGACTGTTTCTTATTATTGTTTAACTTTGTAGACAAACATATTAACAACTCTGTTCTGGCATGCCGTTTAAGGACATTAATTCAAAAAGACATTTTTAAGATTTTTTAATCGTTGTGTTTAGAAAACAACTACCTCTTTTTAAGAATGAATGAAATATGGTCCGCGTACGGTCGAAAAATCTCAAATAGTAAATGGATATACTATTTTTATTGAGCCAACGTTTCGCCCCACATTGCAGGGCTTCGTCAGGGCTAAAAAAGATACAAACACTTGACATAGTTACAAAAAAAAAATTAGTGGAAAATAACAGGGGTATAGAATGAAAAGTAAAATTTAATAAGAAAAATTAAATGTTGTAAACAGTAAATGGAAATGGTTATAGTAAGAGAAAGATAAGAGATAAAATAAGAAAATAAATATTAAAGAAAGTATAAATTAAGAGATGAAAAGAGAAAAGAATAAAATCAAATGAAAATTAATGAGACAGAATTCATACCTGTTTTGACAGAAGTCAAAGTCAGAGTGAACCGTTTGTATTGGGGGGAGTGGGGATGGCAGTTTAGCACTCCACATAATAACGAAAATAATTTTAAAGGAAACAATGTAAAAAAAAAAAAAAATTAAATTTAGGTGAACAATAAATGATAATATACATAATAGAGGGAGAGAAGAAATATTTACAAATAAAAAAAGATAGAAAAGCAAAGAAGGAATAAAGCATAAAATAATGGGATACAATATGTGTAAGTGATTAAGAAAGACAATATACCAAACGAGTGGGGATACAGAGATA
>NW_027109219.1:427828-430333 GCF_000696795.3 Halyomorpha halys | reverse complement strand
ACTGGACCACTCTCAGCCACTGTTTTAATGAATTTGTATACGTCCATAATTACGTTTTTAGTTTAAGAGTGGATAGTTTTCGCTCTATCCAGTTTACTTGGTATGGTAAACTTATAATCTTGTAATATTAATAAAAAATTGTTTTGAAAAAAATTATGCAAGGAATTTCTATTTATAATGTAGCAGAAGTAGGTCGAAGGGAGTAAAGTCTGATCCAACTGAGTAAGTCTGTTCCAACAACAGCTTCTCATCATTCAGAACTGTACGAAGTACAGGATTTGGGAGAGGAAAACACGTAATACGCATGCTCCATACAGTTCCGGACAGTCATAAGTGGTTGTTAGAACAGACATAGCGGACAGAAGAGTGGGAGGATGGCAGGGGAAAGTTTGACACTGCGCATCTCTCCCCACCCTTTACCACAGGCAAATTCATCTTAGATGCACTTATGCACTATACATGTTGTGTAACTCCATATGATTCTTTACTTGAAATTACTAGTCTCGATAAATTTTCAACCTGAAGACTAAATTATGATATAATGCTTCTTAATAAATTCTTCTATTGCTGATTGTTCTAATCTCTAATGTTTTCACACTCTTGTTCCTCCTCTTAAAACGAACCATTTGACTTTAGCAATAACTTCGAACAAACTAAATCATATTGATTGATAATGATGAATGATTCACAATGAATCAACTCGTTACCGAATGATATTTATTTGTTTCATTTGAGTTTGTCTCGACTAAATTACAAATTAAGTAGTATATAATGTTTGTATTTCTAGGAATAATCTTTTTTACGATCTTTTCCAAAATAAATTCACAAAATTGACTGTTGTTTGAACAAAATATTTGATTTATGAAAAGCTATATTTGAGGAGTCATCAGACGTACAGATGTCAGCCAGCATTCAAATTAAACCTAGTGCAATGTAATATACAGTAGTTATATAACGTTTATCTTCGTGGGAGTTGTATTTTTTATAAAATTTTTATTTTATAAGACATTTTTTCCGAACTACAAGAAATCAATTCATTTTAGCAAATATAATAAAAACGACTACTTCTACTGATAAAGTAGTTACTTTATATCATATTAAACCATCTTTAATTGGAGGGCTAATAGATATCTGTACGTACGTATCATGGTTCCTTAGATATAGATTGCCAACAATAGACTAACTACTGATTTTGCCGTGCATATTTTAAGTAAACGTTGTTTTAAAAAAAAATGTATCTCGGGAACTATTTAACGTAAAAAGCGCTGTTAGTAACTCATATTTTACTTCGTTTACTCTATTTTAAATTTATAATTTAAAATTGCACAGTTTTCATTAAAATAATAAAACGTTTTAGTGAAATGTTTGACTTTTGTCTTCTCTTCGGTTTCTGACTATAAGACCTTTCTTAACGTATGCCTGTCCAATATAGGGCTTCACCAACATAAAAAAAAACTACAAGTAATCCAAAATAAATGCCTCACAATGGTTAATAACAATTCATGTCACCCTAAAACAACTAAAATGCCCTAAGAACTAAATATATACACCGTGAATTAATACATATACAAATATACTCCGAATTTGGATTAATACCGAAGCAATATAATTATTATTGATTGGAGAAATTTGTCGGGGCATGCGGTCAGCAAAGAACAACATAAATAAACAAAGAACAACATAAACAACAACGTCGGCATAAAATAAATAAATATGGTTATTATTTTATGCCGACGTTTCGACCTGAGTTTCAGGTCTTCATCAGGGGTTATGGCGTAGAAGATAGGCCTACAACTCGTAACGTCGGCATAAAATAAATAAATATGGTTTTGTTTATTTATGTTGTGCTTTGCTGACCGCACCTCCCGACAAACTTCCCCAATCAGTAATTAGTCAACTATCTACACCTCATTATAATTATTATTTATGAAATAAAAACTATTGTACAAAAAAATAATAAACAAATAAAACTAAATGCTAGTGCCACAGTTGTAGAAATATTAGATGTTGGAGGTTCTGAAGGTTCAGTTGTGGCATTATGAGCAGCTTCAGGTTCAGGTGATACGGTTGGGGTAGAAAGACGTGTTATAGAGGAGGCTGAAGGTGGAAGAGTGTTTTCAGGATGAGGCGTTGACAGATTTCTTCCTTTAATTGGATTCACAAATATTGTTTTCGTACCAGGCGCTTCAATCGAAGTTAAAAGAGTTGTTACTGGACGAGTCAATTCGGCTGAGGAAGTAGGAGTCATATCACTTGGGGATGAAAAGCTTCCAGACGATGCTGATCCGGCGCAACTTGCATTCCTACTGACGCATCTTTGGGTGATTGCGTCGAAAAATGAAAACAGACAACAATGTTCAGAAACCCATACTTGGAACATATTGCATCTGAAGTATTGCTTGCAGTTGTAAAGATTGGGAGCAAGTTGTCCCCTCCTACAAGGTGCACTAAGTGCTGGTGCCTCTGTCAGAACTGGAAGGTTACTATCGGGCCAAGACGATTCAG
>NW_027109219.1:421889-422556 GCF_000696795.3 Halyomorpha halys | reverse complement strand
AAAAGCTTTTAAGATTAGAATAATAAGAATATTTGGTATTAGGTGGTTATCACGTGTAAACAAAAGAAATGTTTCTATTCTTATTCATGCACAGAAATCCTGATGAATACCTGTCAGCTGAATTAGCATTGGCTTCCGTTTGCTTAAACATAAATAGAAGAGTTGTACCGCTTCAAATCCTGAAAAGTCAAATCCAAAATCCACCACTTTTTTTCTATAAGAATTATTTTGGAAATTCGCATTACGATAGCGTTTGTCGCGAAGATTTGAAATAGTTCATCATTCATCGAGATGTCTCCACTTTCCTCTTAGTTTATATTATACCATATCTTTATTACACTTATACATTTTACTACATTGCTGTATATCGATCTATCGATTATCATCTATATCGATACCAATCATCTATTGTAATGTTGTTCGATACGAGATAACAATTTGTAAACTTTTAGAATGGTAGTACTAATTAAATCTTAATATATATGAAGTGGTTTAAGTCAATATAATGTCTATTTAAAAACCAAGGTCATTAATTAGAAGTAATATTATACGGTTTCATGATTTATTTTCGTACAATAGTCCTAAAAATCACCCCTTGTGCTGTTCTTGAGGATTTTAACTATGGACATAAACTCCAACATTTTATAATATAATAGGAGAAGATGGT
>NW_027109219.1:419326-420389 GCF_000696795.3 Halyomorpha halys | reverse complement strand
TCCAAATTTTTAGTCTATTATTTATTTTATTTTATATATTCGTATTTATTTATTTTTATTATTATTTGATTTATTTTTTTTTTCTCTCTGAATGATGGTTGTTGTCTTTTTGTTTTTATAGCCCTGATGAAGACCTACAAATTAGGCTGAAACGTCGGCACAAATAAATAATTCATTCATTTATTTGTGTTTTTTTTTTCTGCTGACCGCATCCTCCGACCATCTTCTCCTATTATATATCTACGGTTATTAGTTAACCGTAGATATATAATATCTTCACACCATTTTATAATATAATACAAAAAATAAAACAAAAATAGTTGACTAGCATTTCTCCTATTAGCACTTTCACAATTCATAACTAATAATAATAATAATAATAATAAAATAGACAACAAAACGGCTAACGTAATGGTGGTTGTTGTTCGTAAGCTAAACAGAAAATTACCTTCATTGTGCTTGTATAACCGTTTGAACGAAAAACCGAAATAAAAATAACAGTTATTATTCGTTTCGAACAAATAACTGTTGTTATCAAACGTTCGTCCTTACTCCCACCCTTGCTGTTTACTGTTGACAAAATAGAGTGAGGAAAGAAGAGAGCACTAAGGTTATTTATTTATTAGTATCAAACTTCCATTCATTTAAATATTTCCTTTGGCAGAAATTCTTTTTTTATTAAGTGTTCTGAGAAAACGTTAATTGAAAAATTATTGGTAAAAGCATCTATTTCAACTTCTTTCTATTCAGTTCTTATTTGCAATTGAATGAACGGTTTTACAGATAATTACATCAATATGGGAAATCCCTGCTTACATCAAGGTAATAGTAGCACTCCGGGGGCGTGGTCAATCTACACTTCTAGGCTTTACTTCTGCTTAGAAGTTGAGTAGGGTTATGGCACCTCTCTGATTAATAGTGGCAACGACCTCCTCAGTATTTAGCTGGTGTTACAAAGAGGTCACGTCCAAAGAGCAATTTTCATTCAGCAAAAGATCATTTATTTCAAGTTCACTTTTAGTTATATTTCACAGAAAGCAATATTCTATTTTTATTTTTTTGA
>NW_027109219.1:416822-418429 GCF_000696795.3 Halyomorpha halys | reverse complement strand
AGTTGCAGTTGGAAAAGTTATTTCAGGACTAAATGATTCAGTTGCAGTTGGAAAAGTTACTTCAGGACTCAATGATTCAGTTGCAGTTGGAAAAGTTACTTCAGGACTGAATGATTCAGTTGCAGTTGGAAAAGTTACTTCAGGACTAAATGATTCAGTTGCAGTTGGAAAAGTTACTTCAGGACTAAATGGTTCAGTTGCAGTTGGAAAAGTTACTTCAGGACTAAATGATTCAGTTGCAGTTGGAAAAGTTACTTCAGGATTAAATGGTTTAGTTGTAGTTGGAAATGTTGTTTCTAACCGCACTGATTTGGTAACATTTGGAAATATTGTTTCAGGACCAGATGACTGGGTTGGATTGGCAACGGTGTTTTCCGGCCACAGAGATTGGGTAATATTTAGGACAGTTGCTTGAGGACCAGACGATTCAGTAGCGATAGGAAGAGTTGTTTCAGGACCAGATGATTGGGTTGTAGCTGCAAGAGTAGTATTAATCACTATTGATTGGTTTACATTTGGAATAGTTACTTCAGGACTAAATGATTCAGTTGCAGTTGGAAAAGTTATTTTAAACCGCACTGATTTGGTAACATTTGAAAATATTCTTTCTGGACCAGATGACTGAGTTGGATTGCCAACGGTAGTTTCTGGCCACACAGATAGGGTTACATTTGGGACAGTTGCTTGAGGACCATACGATTCGGTAGGGATAGGAAGAGTTGTTTCAGGACTAAATGATTGGGTTGTAGCTGGAAGAGTTGTTTTAGGCTCCATCGATCGGTTTACATTTGGAAAAGTTACTTCAGGGCTAAACGATTCAGTTGCAGTTTGAGTGGTTTCAGGACCAGATGATTGGGTTGGATTGGCAACGGTTGTTTCCGGCCCCACCGATTGGGTTACATTTGGGATAATTATTTCAGGAACAGACGATTCGGTTGTAGTTGGATGAGTATTTTGAGGACCAGATGATTGGGTTACAGTTGGAAGTGTTGTTTCCGGGCTCAAAGAGTTGGTTACGTTTAGGAAAGTTGTTTCGTAAAGAAATGATTCAGTTGCAGTTCGAAGAGCAGTATCAAGACCAGCCGATTCGGTTGCTGTTGGAAGAGTAGTTTCAGGACCAGATGATTGGGTAGCAGTTGCAACGGTTGTTTTCGGACCCACCGATTGGGTTACATTTGGTAATGTTCCTTCAGGACCAGATGGTTCTATTACATTTAGAAAAGTTGATTCAGGACCAGGTGATTCAGTTGCAGTTGAAGGATTTATTTTAGAAAGAAATGATTCGGTGTTAGTTGGATTAGTTGTTTCTGGACCAGATGATTGGGTAGCAGTTGCAACGGTTGTTTTCGGACCCACCGATTGGGTTACATTTGGTAATGTTCCTTCAGGGCCAGATGGTTCTATTACATTTGGAAAAGTTAATTTAAGATCAGATAATTCAGTTGCAGTTGCAAGAGTTGTTTCAGGTCCAGAAGATTCTGTTGCAGTTGCAATTGTTGTTTTGGGACCCACCGATTCGGTTACATTTGGAAAAGTTGCTTGTAAGTGAGGCGATGACGTTGAATGTTGCAGTGTTGTTTCGGAGTGGGGTGTCCTTGTACCCGTGG
>NW_027109219.1:413460-415672 GCF_000696795.3 Halyomorpha halys | reverse complement strand
AAAAGAGTAATAAATTTAATTAACTGAGGAGATATAATAACTGGCAGTAAATAGTAAGTGTAATTATTATTACAGATTATCCGCACGACATGTAATTTTTAGTTTACTCTATTTCTTACGATTCCCTTATAGTATTATTTTTTTTTTATCTAATTATTTTATTATATGTTTATATTACCATTTATTATTCTTTTGATATTTTGATATTTTAATATTCTTGTTTCTTAACTCTTAATTCTCATCTCTACTTTTTATCTATCCCACAAACTTCCTTTTGATTACATGTTTATGTAATCTGCAATAATTTACCAATTATGCTTACTATTTGGTGTCAGGTATTATTTCTTCTCTGTTGATTAAATTAATGAATCTTTTAGAGTAGGAATGTCATGATTCTAAACAATGAACAAGGCCCACTGTAAAACAAATTTTAACTCGCCTAGGTGGGTTTAGAACCCACAACCTTTACTTTTTTTATGTTAGTTACTGATTTTTTTTTTTTTTTTATATTTTTCTTTATCCTCTTTATTATTTTAATAAAGTTTTTATACTTTATTTTTAAATTATTATTATTAAATTAAAATATCCATATTTCTATATTCCTTTTTGACTACTTAAATTTACATCTTCAATCTTATTAGTTAATTAGCTATATGTTTTAATTTCCACTTCCTTCATCACCTTATTTTTAATAATTTTCATTTTTTTTCAAATATTTGCTAACTAGACTATCACTTATATTTCATTATTTGCCTGAACAGAATATAAGATACTGTAAGATTCTACTCGCCTATTACAATATTAAAATTGTTCTGCTAGAATTGAACAGCATTCCCCCTCCCGCACTTCAGTGTCAACAGGCATCAGGAAATCAATTTATAATTTTTTTTTTGAGTTTTAGGTCTTCGGTAAATTAGAGGAGCGAAGGAGGTCCTGGAGATTGGCACTCGGCTGGAAAAAGTTTTGGTCCCTCAGGCATACAATGAAGGGAAAAACAAGTATTGACCTTAAAAGGCAGGTCTTCGATAGTGAAATTACAGGTGTGGCAAAATAATATTGGAAGAAGCATTGTGAATGTGAGAAAAAGAGATCGAATAAAAAATGCTTGGATCCAGAAAGAAATAGGACTCACTGACACACTGAAGATGACAAGATTGAGCAAATGGAAATGGGCAGGGCATCTCCTTCGATGCGAAGATGACAGATGGTCAAAAATTTCCACAGAATGGGCTCCATACGATCTTCAAAGAAGAAGAGGACGTCAAAAGAAAAGGTGGAGAGATATATTCAAGAGGATGGCAGGACTCTTCTGGCGGAGAGCTGTAAGGGACAGGGATGTCTGAAAGAAGAAATGGAAAGAACTCGCCTCCCAATAGGGCTAGTCACCCCGGGAAGTGGTCACTATTACTGTCCAAAGGGAAGGACTATGCAGGAAAGGATACAGAAAGATGGAAAGAAAATTGATACAAGTTAATGTTTTGTCAACTATTATTTATATAAATTTATTTCTTTATTTTTTCTCTCTATCTTCTTTAAATGTTTATATTGTTTTAATTTATTGCATAAATAAAAGGCTCTTTCATTTCATTATTAAATTAAAATATTCATATTATTTGTATTCCTTTTTGACTACTTAAATTTACATCTTTAATCTTGTTAGCTAATTAGCTATATGTTTTAATTCCCACTTCCTTCATCAGATTATTTTAAATAATTTTCAAATATTTACTAACTAGACTTTCACTTATATTTCATTATTTGTCTGTACAGTATATAAGATACTGTAAGCCTCTACTCCCCTATTATAATATTAAAATTGTCGTGCTAGAATTAAATAGCATTCCCCTCCCTCTACCCCCCATTACTTCCGTATTATCAGGCATCAGGAAATCAATTTATAATTTTTTTTCTTGAGTTGTAGGACTTAGGTAAATTAGTTATACTTAAAAAATTAAGAAATGTTTTTATAAACAAATTTGGGAGACATATTTTTTTCTTTCTATTTACATTGTAATTACATCACCAATGTGAGGATAACGAAATGTAACTGATAAAGATGAATTAATAGTTGGGCTCCAAAGGCGTGTTGGGACTGGAGTAGGGGACATCCGATACGTCATACTAGCAAGCTATACTCTTATTTGGGCAGTTAATTAAATTAAGTTCTATAGACAAATCTGTATTTTAATATTAACAATACATTTAGTATAAA
>NW_027109219.1:412746-413410 GCF_000696795.3 Halyomorpha halys | reverse complement strand
TGTTGTTTCGGAGTGGGGTGTCCTTGTACCCGTGGTTGTTTCGGTTTGAGGTGCAGTATCATTGATTTTTTTAGTTTGAGGTGTCGGTGTAGCTTTAGTCCTTTCAGTTTGAGTTGACGTTAAGCTTTCGGTTGTTTTAGCTTGATGCGTCGTTGTAGCTTTGGTTGTTTCGGTTGGACGTGTCGTAGTATCTTCGGTTGTTTCAGTTTGAGGTGTCGTAGATCCTTCGGTTGATTTAGTTTGAAGTGTCGTAGTAGCTTCGGTTGGGCCAAAACATTGTTGCCTGTAATATCAATAGTTTTAGTATTTTATTGGGATATTTTGTAAATGAAGACATACACATGACCATTTTGCGTGTTAATTAACAGCACATCATCAAAAATAAGCTTATATTCTTGAAATCCTCAGAAAAATAATTGGGGTGGTTAATGAGTATTTTTAAAATGTGACGGAATCGTCTCATTTTAGCAATTCATTATTATTGTGTTAACTGCATTGTTTAAAAAAGCTTTTAAGATTAGAATAATAAGAATATTTGGTATTAGGTGGTTATCACGTGTAAACAAAGTACAACATCACCAATGTGGGTATAACGATATGTAACTGATAAAGATGAATTAATAGTTGGGCTCCAAAGGCGTGTTGGGACTGGAGTAGGGGACAT
>NW_027109219.1:408772-411463 GCF_000696795.3 Halyomorpha halys | reverse complement strand
TACACAACAAGTAAATTTGCTGTAGGTGAGATAAAAACATTTCTAGAGGCCATCTTCTTCTCAGACGCCTAGGAGGATTATTAGGTAATGAAGGAGAAGCCAGGTTAGAAACAAGTGGATTTGGGTGGTTGAAGTTTTTTAAAATTAATTCACTAATTACTGATCTTTTTGCTGAAGGTTTTTGCGTCCAATAGTTCTCGAGATATAGCTTTTTAAAAAGCAACATTTCATAAAATGTACTGAAATATCAGTAGTTAGTTAATTTATTTTGAGAAATCTCTATCTCAGGAACTATGTAACGTACAGATGTCTATTAGCACTCAAATTAAAGTTAGTTTAATATACTATAAAGTATTTTATGACTTTTCCTTCGTAGGAATAGTAGTTTTCATGATATTTGCTAAAATAAATTAATTTACATTTTGATCGGACAATAAGCTTGATTTATGAAAAATTTTATTTGAGGAGCTATTGGACGTACAGATGTCTGTTAGCACTCAAATTAAAGCTAGATAAATTTACTATAAAATATTTATATACTTTTATCTTTGTAGGAGTAGTAGTTTTTATATTTTAGCAAATTTACTCTACTTTAAATGATGCTCTCTTAGATTTTCTATTGTTGCTGGTAGTTTTAAAGAAATGGAGCTCCTAATAAAAAATTAATTAGTTTTAACGTTTAGAAATCGCCGCTATTTTTTTATTCACCCTTACCTACACTTGTCAGACTCATCAATTTTGACTATTAATTAATTAATTATACCTACTTTTCAATTAAGTAATCAAAAATTAGGGTGAAATGACTGTCTTTTTTCTCCTCTTGGGATCTTGTACTAAGGTGAGTTTTACCCATTTTGACCAATTTGTCTGTTCTCGTTTTGATAGATTAGTTGTACGTGTAAATATGAATATGTGAATATGTATAAGATATTATATACAGATTATGTATGCGACTTCCCTCTAAACATCACACAGAACTTTTTGAACTCATATAACAACCCTACACCCACATTTCCTCCTTCATTTAATACTTCTTAACCTACCCCCTAGATTGTTGTTGTACAAGTTTCTTCCTTATATCCCAGGCAATATATAGAAGTCATGATCTACCATCCTAAACGTACTTCTAGGTCACAAATCTCATAACCAGCTTTCGCTCCACTATCCAGTTTCGAGAAAACAAAGTTATATTTTTGTCATTTGAAACTCTGATACGGATTGGTTCTCAAATTTCTGTTAGAAGAATAGGTATGTATGACAGAGTTATTTCCGTAGTAGATTTTTTTAAATTATTTGAAGAAATATGTTTTTTGGCTGGGTTTTATGCATTTAGCTCTTGTACACCGACTTATGTATTCTATTGTTTAGGTGGAGGCTACAAATGCATTTTTTTTAATGCAGCTTTAAGCGTTAATGCTATGATTAGTGATATGAATTTCAATCTTCACGCTTTCCTAACAAATCGAGGGGAAAATACGACTGCAATAGTCAGATGTTAGTCATTTGAATGGTTAATACATTTAAAAAGATACATTCCCTTACAGTAAAACATAACTCACCAAGGCTGCATTTCGACACACTCGCCGAACACAGAATCGAATATTTGATCCGCATCACATGTGCTCTTGACCCTCATCGAACCTTCACAGGTGAAGTAGCCTCTGCAATTGTCAGGATCATACATTTTCTTACCGCAGCCAAGACAACCGCTACCGACTGTACACATGTAATAAGACGCGTCGTAAGTTTCTCCTTCACCACAAGAGACCGTCGACCAGCTTCCTCCATTGCAAATATCATACTTGGAACAATCAATGTTTGGGCGTTGGATACCATCCGGGTCACATTCCTCAGCAAAAGAGGTTCCAGTAGTGATACCTGGAAACAAACATGGATCTTGATGAGTTCAAATTATTTTGCAATAATTAAGCACTTGTTCCTCCAATGAGGAATGTAAATGAAAAATAATTGATAAGCTGAAAAGAATTATTGGTAATAGCTTCATCCTAGTACGACTATGTATCAGAGAAATTGATTGTGTATCATTCTGTTCATTGTCACAACTAAACTCATCCTTAAAGACCTTAAAGTTCCATATGTAACCAAACAAGCCCGAACAAGATGCCAATCCTTCCATTATAAACTCCCTAACTGCCCAAATCCACGTTTCTAACCTTGCTTCCTCTTTCATTCTCAACACTCCTTCGAGGCGCCTGAAAAGAAGATGGATTCAAGAACTTCTAATGTAGAGCTGTTATTAGAGTGCTACCAATGGTTAGTTTCTCAAGAAGCCTTCATTATACCATATTAATCTTTTATTTATTTTTTATTTAATAATTTATTTATTGTTATTTAAAACTGTATACAAATATATACAACAAGTAAATTTGCTGTAGGTGACATAGTGACATGTGTTACATCGGGACCTGCTCGTGCTATACTGC
This sequence comes from Halyomorpha halys, assembly GCF_000696795.3. NCBI lineage: Eukaryota > Metazoa > Arthropoda > Insecta > Hemiptera > Pentatomidae > Halyomorpha > Halyomorpha halys. The sequence continues at coordinate 409,019 of NW_027109219.1, read as the reverse complement.
AGGTGTCCCGAGTGTAATTTTATGTTTGTAATTAGATGTGTGGAAAAGGGGGGCTGGAAATTGTGAGACTTTCCGCTCATAAAACCATGCATATATTTTCTGTTTAATTTATAATGTTAATTCCCTGGAGAGGCAAACTAGTTAGTGAGTTAGATATAAATTATTCATCTATAGTAATATAAGAAAAGGACAAACAAGTTTGGGTGGTCTCATGGCATAAATAACAATGTGCTTATCTGGTGACGTC
>NW_027109219.1:407257-408572 GCF_000696795.3 Halyomorpha halys | reverse complement strand
GGCGGCATTGCAGTCGCAGCGTCTTCGGGGTCTTCCGGTGTTCGCGGCAAGGGGGGGCATCAGAAAATGAGACCCCCGACCCCGACTTTATATAAATCAAAAAAAGAACGGAAAAATCGGATTACTTAAATCCGACAACATGATACAAACATGTGGAGAATCTACCCACTGATAGATCTCCAATAACATTTCTAGAGGAGAAGATCTCGAAGCCATCTTCTTTTCAGACGCCTAGGAGGATTATTAGGTAATGGAAGAGAAGCCAGGTTAGAAACATGTGGTTGAGAGGAATGGTATCTGGTTCTGGCCAAATCAGCAACATATGGAACATTGAGGTCATGATGAATGACTTCATTTGTGACAAAGTAAGGAGCATTAAGGATTTTGGACTGTAAGGATTGGATTCTGGAGGAATTTGATGAAGTGAAGCCCCAAAGCTCAACTCCGTATGTTTAGTAAATGTTGTAATAGTCGGAATCGGCGAGCAGTTTCTTGTCTTTTTAGTCTTATATGAGGATTCTATGTCAGTCGTTTGTCCAGATTTAGTCCTAAGTAACGGATCTGTTCGACAGGAATAAGAGGGGTATTATTAAAGGATACTGTAGGGTCATTCGTTTACGACGAAGGGTAAATGTGATTTGGTGGGATTTCATTATAATCTAACGCCAAATTTACTAATGTTTTTTTATGTTAGTACAGTTGTAAATGTTAATAAATAAAATAAAAATAAAGCTATTTTCTACCAATAATCATTTTTTTTTCTTATAGATTAATTATTATTCATACAAAACTTGAATTAGCGTGGCCAATTTATCAATAATTACGGAATCATCCTTAAATTTAAGGACAGTAATTTATTTAGAAAAGAAATAATATATACAAAGAGTGTTAGAAAAAAAAATTAAACTAATGGAACCACCTTACAACAATATATTTGGTAAAGGTACCTCAAACTATATCGTACCATATCTGTTCAATCGCTTACCAGAAGTACTAATAAATAAATCAACCACAAAGAAAACTAAAAAAAAAAAAATATTTGATTAGGTACTTTGTTACTTCTATGATTCCCAATAATCGATTTTGATTCACCAAATGACCATACCTCCCTGTATTTTTTCATAACTCCTCATCATTATTCATTATATTACGATTAAAATTACCTAAATATCTATGGTTGGTTATATATATTATTTATTTAGATATTAATAGATCCTTATTTTTGTCTTATTCTTGTATCATCTTGTTTTATTCTCATTATTATATTAATTCACTAATTGAAACTTTTTTGCATTATTATTCACTTCAAAGTCCT
>NW_027109219.1:401739-403973 GCF_000696795.3 Halyomorpha halys | reverse complement strand
AAGGACAAAATTTATAACTCACCAAGTATGATGCAGATTCCCAAGACAATACGAAGAGACATCTTACCGATACATCAGCTTGTCATAGACTGCCCTCACTATCTCTAACCTGTGAAAGAGTCATAAGGTCTCTCCAACCAATTAGATTACTCTTATTACGTAGTTTGGTAAACTATTAGTCATACTTAAGATCATTAAGTACTCTGCGTTTACTTTATAATAATCAACTTCTCCATAACTCGAGATGTAAATGTTCTTTCTAGGAAAACGCTCTAAACTTCCCATTTACGAAATAAATATAACTCCTTTCATTCCAAAATCCTCATTCATCCATAACCTATAATCCTCAACAATTTCAGATAATCGTCCAGGACGTCCGAAAAGAAGATGGCCACGGGATCTTCTAATTTAAAGCAATGATTGAAGTGGTTGGTTACCTTCCCAAGGTTATCATGTCTTCTGAAGCATTTCTCACATTTACTTATTGTATTTTTTTTCTTTTATTTATACAATTGTAGATTTCAATTAATCAATTTAAAAAAAAACGTTATGTACATTCATATTTTGTATTTTTATTTATTTATTTTTCTCCTTGTTTATAGTCGAGAATTATTTTTTATTTAGTAAAAATAGTTATTTTATAATGGTATTGTTATAAGAGCTTTTTTTTATGTTTTTAAATTATTTTTTTGTCCTTTTTTATATAGCAATTACATGTTTCATTGTTAACTCCACTTTGGATACATACAGCGAAGGATAGCATGGAGTATGTACAATTTTTATATAAACTCCTCGTTCATAGAACTATTATGGATGAAAAAAAAGTATGTGTTTATTTCTTCTTTAAAAAGACAAAACGTATAACTCACCATGTATGATGTAGATTCCCAAGACAATACGAAGAGACATCTTGCCGATACTTCAGCTTGTCATAGAATGCCCACACTATCTAACTCACTAAGTCAATTCTCTCCGAACAATTCAATTACTCTTATTAAGTAGTTTAAGTAAACTGTTTAGTCATACTTAAGATCATTAAGCATTTATTTATAATAAATATCTCTAAACAACTTCTCCATAACTCAAAATAATGTAATTAAATAATTTTTTAGACGAATAATATTTTTTTAAATAACGTTATTGAAATTAAATATAAAAATAACAACTGTATATAACATAATAAATTTAGTTAAAATGGATTGTTACATGCGTGTAGAGCAACAACCCATTGGTAGCACTCTAATGTCATTTTACATTAGCTGGTCTCGTGGCCATCTTCTTTTCAGGCGCCTTGGAGGATTGTCAGGAATGGAAGAAGAAACAATATTAAGATTTGGATAGTTAGGGAGTTTATAGTGGAGTGATTGATATATGGATCCGGTTACATATGGATTACATTAAGGTCTTTATGGATGGTTTTTTTGTGACAAAGTAAGGAGTCATATTCATAAGTAATCAGCATCAACACAGCCAGATACATAATCTATTTTTCTGATACATAGTCGTCGGTCTGGTCTCGTGGCCATCTTCGTTTCAGGCGCCTTGGAGGATTGTCAGGAATGGACGAGGATGCAACATTAGAAACTAGAGGGTTTGAGTGGTTAGGGAGTCGAATACTATTAAAACAAGAATATCGGTGTTGAAAGAGAAATCCCATTGAATGTCTAATGAAAGTCATTATTATCATAGAATACTGATTTTGTTTTTTTATTTTCCTTTAAAATGTGTAATTTCTAATCCGGATTAAGGTGTCTCTACTTGTTTGCTTAACAATGGCAAAAGTGGCAAAAAAAAAAACGCATGTGCTCAAAAGTGTGGATGGGTTATTTGAATTTACTGGTACGAATTGGCCTGAATTGGGGCCAAACCTACAAAAATTATTTTGCAAAACATAGTTGACTAGCAGTTCACCAATTAGAACTTTCACAATTCACAACAAAACACAAAATTACAGAAAACAGAAAATTACCTTCTCTGTGCTTTATCGTTTATCGTTTAATCGCTTTAACAAAATACTGAACTTGATGACAATAGTGGAAAACTGAGGAGCGAACTAAAAATCACAGTTATTATTCATTTCGAACAACAATTCATTTGTTTTAAAAGAATAAATGTTGTTATCTAAAGTTTATCCTTCTTACTCCACCCCCGCTGTTTACTGTTGACAAAATAGAGTAACAAAAGTAGAGAGCCATATTTTATCCTCATTTTAAAATGGAAAACAAACATAATGT
>NW_027109219.1:399914-400309 GCF_000696795.3 Halyomorpha halys | reverse complement strand
GGAGAGGAGATCGTCGGTAACGGGATGGCACCTGAGAAAAACGTGGGACAAGGTGAGACTGCTTTGGACGATGGGACACTCTGTTCCTTTGTTTGTCTTAGTTGGGTGTGGTGCCTATTAGCGGAAACATACTCTTTGTATTTCTTTATATAACCCTCCCTAAATTCCCCCCCCCCCAAAAAAAAATGGTAGCTGGCCGTGATTTAGTGCTTAAAAGGTTAAGGGACAAGAGTTATTTACGTATATTAACGTTACGTATCCTTTGAGGTTTTATTTAGGACTAACCGCCGAAATCAAAACACAAAGGATACACACTTTTCCTTTCCTTAGAACCCATCTATTCACTTTTATCCATTGATGACATGGTCGAATGCCTATCCTCAAATCTCCTTAAA
>NW_027109219.1:394746-395914 GCF_000696795.3 Halyomorpha halys | reverse complement strand
ATTTATTCTTAGGGGACATATGTTCCAGAATAATATTATTTTTCCATTCATTTATAAGGAAAAAGGACTCCACAGTATTCAACATTTGAAAGCTTGCTTCAGAAAATTACGGGATCTGGTCGATGAAAATCGAAGAATTTTGAAACAAAGTGCTTATGTGAAGATATAACAGAAAAAGATACGCCGACTGGAGAAGATGCAACTTAGACTAGGAAAAACAAATAGGTACTCCCTACTATTATTCTAACAGTCAGTGATCATGTATTGTCTTCAATCAGTGGTGGAAAGAGTGCGAAAGGGGTTTGGGAAAAAATAAGAGAAAGTTTTGAGGGCGTTCCTGAGGAGAAATTGATTTTCGCGTTTCAGGTGAAGGCGATTCATTTAGAGGCCAAAGAGTTATTTCAGGATGAGACGAATTGGTTGATTTAGGTGAAGGTTATTCGGCTGGAAGCGAAACAGTTGTTTCAGGTAGAGATTATTCAGCTGGAGGCAAAGCAGTTGTTTCAGGTAGAGGTTATTCGGCTGGAGGCGAAACAGTTGTTTCAGGTAGAGGCTATTCAGCTGGAGGCGAAAAAGTTGTGTCAGGTAGAGGTTATTCGGCTGGAGGCGAAACAGTTGTTTCAGGTAGAGGCTATTCAGCTGGAGGCGAAACAGTTGTTTCAGGTAGAGGCTATTCAGCTGGAGGCGAAACAGTTGTTTCAGGTAGAGGCTATTCAGCTGGAGGCGAAAAAGTTGTTTCAGGTAGAGGTTATTCGGGTGGAAGCGAAACAGATGTTTCAACTAGAGGTTATTCGGTTGGAGACGAAACAGTTTTTCAGCAATTGGCGATTCATTTGGAGGTTGAAATGTTGTTAAAAATGGAAGAGTTTCAGGTGAACATGGAACAGTTATTTAAGAGATTGTCGATTCAATTGTCGTATCTTTTGTTGGCCCAAAACATTTTTTCCTGTAATATTAATTCTTTTAGTGTTTTATTGAGATTTTTGTGTTGACTGAGATAGATTACACTGGAATAAGATTACAATAGTGAGGAAACTTAGGTTTAGGAAATTATTCTCAGGAAACATAACAAATTTTTAATAAAGATATAGTAAATTTCGCCTTCGCCGCAAGAGAACGTTGACCAGTTTCCTTCGTTACGAAGACCAAACTTGGAACGATCGATGTT
>NW_027109219.1:390969-391556 GCF_000696795.3 Halyomorpha halys | reverse complement strand
ATACTATATAATAAATACATATCTATGTAACTTTTTTTAAGTTGTAAAGTTACTAATTAATTAGTAATTTATATTGTTGAATAATACAAAATTTAGAAATACATATTATTTACATATATTTTTAAATATTTGACAGTTTATTAGCACATATTTATGTATATATTTCGGATTTTTTAGCACATGAAAATCCTATCCCTACTTCTGAATATAACTCCTTACTTTGTCACAAATAAAACCATCCATAAAGACCTTAATGTAACCCATATGTAACCGATCTAGCCCAAACCGTATATCAATCCTTCCATTATAAACTCCCTAACTACCCAAATCTTAACATTGTTTTCTCTTCCATTTCTGACAATCCACTGTAGAAATATTATAAGAGTGCTACCAATGGGTGGTTTTTCTACACGCCTATATCATATTATGATCTTACATCAAATTTAATCGATTTATTTTTATGTATATTAACTGAAATACTTATATTCCTCCATCCCCAACCTTTGACTTGCCTTCAGATCCCACTATAAACTTTCTTAATCTACTCTCATCTTAAATATCCTACTCCTCTACAATAGGGGTATTCA
>NW_027109219.1:387588-389805 GCF_000696795.3 Halyomorpha halys | reverse complement strand
ATAATGAAATGCATTAAGCCGTTCTAGAAAAATTTGTAGTTCTTTCTCTGTTCTGTTCAGATTCATTTCAATTTGAATATTAAGGATCCCAAAATATATTTACCGTTCTAAAAAACAAGAAATAGATATAAAATTGAAATAGAATTATGTCATCATAGTAATTTATTAAGAAAAGAAATAATATATCAAAAGAATATCATCGAACTACCTTACAATATATTTGGTAAAGGTACTTCAAACTATACGGTACCATAACTAATAAATAAATGAACCACAAAAAAAAAATTAAAAAAGAAATATATGACGGGATACTTTCTTATTTCTATGATTCCTTATAATTGATTTTGATTCAATAAACAAAAATAGTTTACAATTATTTATTTTCCGACGTTTCGCCCCACTTTGCAGGGCTTCATCGGGGCTAAAAAGATAAAAAACAATAAACAACTGAGAATATTATAACAATAAGAAACAATTTAAGGCAAGATACAATACAAGGCAATTTAAGCTAGGATAAATATTATGTAAAAAATGTTAACATAATATTTATGTATACTATATATACATTAAAAAAAAAAAAAAATTTTATTACAATACATATTTGATCTAAACAGTCCCAAGAACTACTCTACTATCCAGTCCTGGCCATTCTGTTGGTAATATTCTCAGTGACACACACACACACATATATATATATATATATATTTATAAGATACCTCACCAGCAAATAATATATAATGTAAGACATATCGAACCAATTGATTGATTTAACATCTATAAAAATACAATAAAGTTTGCCGCCTTTGACTGCCGTCTTTATCTTTATGACCTTCATAAAGTTGAAAATATCCAGAGTGAAGTACCCCAAAGCATTCAGAAAGTACATTGTTATTGTTTAATGACTCATTTTATTTCGTTACTAATAATCGTGAAAGTAGCTTAATAATTACATCATTGAACATTTTTAATTTTTTTGTTTTAATTATGGGAAGATAATTGAATTCCAAAAACTTTTTTTTTAAATTTATTTCTTGTTATTAATCATTGTATAAAAAAAATATAAAAGTAAATTTGCTGTTAGTGATAAAATGTCATGATACAAACATGTGGTGAATCTACCCATTTTTTTATCATAGAACCCCAATAACATTTCTAGAGGAGAAGATCTCAAGGCCGTCTTCTTCTCAGACTCCTAGGGGGATTATTAGGTAATGAAGGAGAAGGCAAGTTAGGAACAAATACAAATAAATTAATATATTTAATGATAATTAACTATATATTTATAGGATAATATAGGAACAAGATTTTTTTTTCATCATTTATTGTATAATTTTATTTATTTTAGATGAATGTTGTTTTATTTTTGGTTGAGGTAGTATCTATATTTAATTTCTCATACATCTTTAATTATTACCCACACAGATATTTATGTATATGGGAGCTGATTTTTTATTATATCCAATTTTTAGTTGTGGACAGATTACTACTCCATCTCGACAAGATACTTATTTGAAATCCCCATGCAGTCTAGACTGAAACGACAAGAAACTGCTCGTAGATTCCGATGACTACAACACTTCTTCGGTAAACGGTCTAAACTCCCCATTTACGAAATAAATATACACCCTTTCATTCCAATTAATTACGCTTACCGAGGGAATAAATGTTCGCAAATTGAAATATTCATATTAATATTTAGTGACAAAATCTTAGGAGCTTAATAACATTAAATAATTTAATAATTTTGTCTAAAAAAAAGTTTAATATATCCCACACAAGACTGAATCTACAAGAAACTGGTCGTTGACTCCGAGATCTACTTGACAAACGCTCTGATCTTCCTATCGCTTATGATGATCAGAACTTGAGAACTTCATAACATTATCAATGTTTCTTTTTACGTCACAACTATTTTATTTATTTATTTTTTTAATATATAATTATTGGCCCCATAATTTTCATTTCATTTTCGTGGGACCGCCACAAAAGTAAAAATAAAAGTCGACCCCCGAGCCGGACTATGATAATCACAATTAAACTTAGCCATCAAGACCTTAAAATCTCATTGTTACAGATTTGGAAGGATAAATGCCAGACTGAAACGAATTAAATCTAAATTTAAAGAATTATTTACGAAATAAATATACCTCTTCTCATTCCAAAATCCTAACCCACCCAAACCCATTAGTTCTTAACCTCTAAACCTTAACTATCCTC
>NW_027109219.1:385283-386348 GCF_000696795.3 Halyomorpha halys | reverse complement strand
AGTATGATGCAGATTCCCAAGACAATACGAAGAGACATCTTACCGATACTTCAGCTTGTCATAGACTGCCCTCTCTATCTTCTAACCTGTGAAAGAGTCGTATATTCTCTTCCAACAATTAAATTACTTTTATTACGTAGTTTAAGTAAACTGTTTAGTGATACGTAAGAGCATTAAGCACTGTGAATAAATTAAATCTTTTTTTAGACGAATACTATTAAAACAAGAAGATTGGTGTTGAAGAAGAAAACCTTATTTGATTGACTGTTGGATGAAAGCCATCATTATCATAGAATACTGATTTTATGTTTTTAATTTTCATTAAAATATGTAATTTCCAAATCTGGGCCTATATTATCGGAATTAAGGTTCCCCAACCCAAACGTGTGGATAAGTTATAAAACCTTAAAAAAAAAAATAATTTCTCATTCGGAGCTCTATATCTTTAAAAGTAGCAACAACACAAGAAAACCTAAGAGAATGTCATTTAAAGAAGACTAAATTTACTAAAATATGAGCCCTGATAGAGTTATTTATGTTAAATAGTTTTCGAGATATAGCTTTTTAAAAAATAACATTTCATAAAAATGTTGTATGTGACGTACTGGAAGATCAGTAGTTAGTGAATTTATTTTGATAAATTTATTTCTCAAAAACCATTTGACGTACAGTTGTCTATTAGCACTCAAATTAAAGCTAGTTTAATGAGCTATAAAGTAGTTTATGATGTTTATCTTCGTAGGTGTAATAATGTACATAAAATTTACTAAAATAAATTGATTTATAGTTGTTCGGAAAAATTTTCATTTGCCAAATTTATATTCATATGTGAATATCATAAAAACTACTACCCCTACGAAGATAAGTGTCATAAACTACTTTATAGAAAGTTAAATTTCCTTTATTTTGAGTGTTGGCAGACATATGTGCCTCTTATAGATCTAGAAATATATTTTTTCAAAAATCCAAAACTTTATAGGAACAATTAGAAATTAACTGCTGCCAGCACCTGGACCGCCTCATGTGACTCCGTTCTGTATGTCTTCGTGACCCTCAGCAGAGCCA
>NW_027109219.1:382178-383502 GCF_000696795.3 Halyomorpha halys | reverse complement strand
TTTTTAAAGAGCTATATCTCGAGAACTATTGAACGTAAATTTTTTTTTTAAATCTTAGATTTTCTAGTGTTGTTGGTAGTTTTTAAGATATAGGGCTCCGAATGAAAAATTAATGTTTTGTTAAGGTTTTGAAACAGCCGTCATTTTTTATTCCCCCTACCTATAGTTGGCAGACTCATTAATTTTGACTAGTAATTATACCTGGTTTTCATTAAAGTAATCAAAAATTGGGGTGAGATAACTGCCTTTTTTCCTTGCCGGCTCTTGTACTAAAACGACAATAATGGAAAACTGAGGAGCAAACTAAAAATTGCAGTTATTATTCATTTCGAACAACAATTCATTTGTTTTGAAAGATTAATGTTGTTATTTAAAGTTTATCCTTTTTACTCCACCCCCGCTGTTTACTGTTGACAAAATAGAGTAACAAAAGTAGAGAGCCATATTTTATCCTCATTTTAAAATGGAAAACAAACATAATGTGATTTAAATGTTTTATTATTATTAGAAAACAAAAAAGGCGAAGAGTAGGCAGATTAATGTTACATTAGTGTTGCTAAGTGTGTTGGATTAGTGTTACTATCAATATTTTATGTTATTTTCATAACTTAAAATATTATATAGGGAACAGTTATTTATTTATTAGTATCAAACTTTAAATTTTTAATATTTCCCTTGGAAGAAATTCTATTTTCATTAAATGTTCTGAGAAAGCGTTAATCGAAAAATTATTGATAAAAGCATTTATTTCAACGTCTTTCAATTTAGTTCTTATTTGCAATTAAATGAACGGTTTTACAGATAATTACATAAATACGGGAAATCCCTGCTTACATCAAGGTAATAGTAGCGCTCCGGAGGCGTGGTCAATCTACACTTCTTGGCTTCACTTCTGCTTAGAAGTTGAGTAGGGTTATGGCACCTCTCTGATTAATAGTGGCAACGACCTCCTCAGTATTCACCTAGTGCTACAAAGAGGTCATGTCCAAAGAGCTATTTGCACTCAGTTAAAGATCATTTATTTTATTCAAGTTCACTTCTAGTTATATTTCACAGAGAGAAATATTTCACTTTTATTTTGTCAAATTGGCTTTTAATAAAGGAGTTTGTTTTATTTAATATAAATTTTTTATTAAAAAACTTTCTGTGCTGATATTATTTCGAAACACAATTTATAACATTTCAAATACACAGCTTTATGTACTTCCATATATAAAAGAAAGTTATTGAAGAAGATGAAATGAATATTTTTTGAAATATTCCCCTGGCAGCAATTAGTTCGGATTACTGATATGTATATATATATATATATAAGTTATGATGA
>NW_027109219.1:380375-380700 GCF_000696795.3 Halyomorpha halys | reverse complement strand
CCAATTGCTCGTAAGTGGTGCCGAAACCCACTGATTGAAGATTTTTTTTTAACTGTTCTTTCATCAGGATTTTTTTTTTCTCTTTCACTTTAACCAAGATGGTTAATCGTGATGGTCAACCACAACCACAGTCCGCAGTGATACCGCCAGTTCGACAGGTCCCGGTGGCGCAACCGGCACTGAAAAAACGAGGGACAAGGTGAAGCTGCTTTGGACGATGGAACACTCTGTACGGGATCTGGGGGATGAAAATCGAAGCATTTTTTGAAGCAAAGTGCTTATGTGAAAATATAACAGAAAAAGATCCACCGACTGGAGAAGATGC
>NW_027109219.1:380083-380325 GCF_000696795.3 Halyomorpha halys | reverse complement strand
CCGACTGGAGAAGATGCAACTTAGACTAGGAAAAACAAACAGGTACTCTCTACAATTATTCTAACAGTCAGTGATCATGTATTGTCTTCAATCAGAGGTAGAAAGAGTGCGAAAGGGGTTGGGAAGAAATAAGAGAAAGGTTTGAAGGCGTTCCTGAGGAGAAATTGATTTTCTCGTTTCAGGTGAAGGCGATTCATTTAGAAGCTAAAGAGTTATTTCAGAACGAGACGAATTGGTTGTTT
>NW_027109219.1:375134-377084 GCF_000696795.3 Halyomorpha halys | reverse complement strand
TAACCTAATCCTTAACGGTTACACTGGTCCGTCCGCTTCATCTCGGCAACCAGTGTAATTTATTAGAGCTGCACCTAGCCTTATCAGCTTACTGGTCCGTCCGCTTCATCTCGGCAACTAGAGCTGCACCTAGCCTTATCAGCTTACTGGTCCGTCCGCTTCATCTCGGCAACTAGTAAGCTGGCTCCTATCATGACAGTTCTAGTCCGTCCGCTTCATCTCGGCTACTAGAACTATTACTCTGCCTCAGACTCTCTAGTCTAGACCTCCGCTACCGAGTCAGTGTCCAGGGCTCATCCACTGGCACGGCCTTCCTTTCTTACCTGTTAATGAATACGCCTTGTCGTGGGCCTTCTGTAAAGTCTATATCAGGCTGGAGAACCGCCTAAGACCAGACAACCCCGACAAGTTTATTCGGCTGGAGGCGAAATAGTTGTTTCAGAAATTGGCGATTCAGTTAGAGGTTGAAATATTGTTAAAAAGGGAAGAGTTTCAGTTGAACATGGAACAGTTATTTAAGAGATTAGCGATTCAATTGTCGTATCTTTTGTTGGCCCAAAACATTTTTTCCTGTAATATTAATTCTTTTAGTGTTTTATTGAGATTTTTCTGTTGACTAAGATAGATTACATTGGACTAAGATTATAATAGTGAGGAAATTTAGGTTTACGAAATTATCCTCAGAAAACATAACAAATATTTAATAAAGATATGGTAAATTTCCCCTTCGCCGCAAGAGAACGTTGACCAGTTTCCTTCGTCACGAAGACCAAACTTGGAACGATCGATGTTCAAGCATTGGATACCATCCGGGTTACATTCTTCAGCAAATGAGGCTATAAACGAGCTGCCTGGAAACAAACATGGATCTTGATGAGCTCAAATTATTGTATTTTGACATAATTAAACACTCGTTCCTCCAATAGAGTATATAAATGAAAAAAATTATTAATAATAGCAATAATAAAGAATGGATAAATTAAAAATATTAAAGAATTTTATTAATAAATAAATGGGAAAAAGAAAAACGGAGACTGGTGTTGGAATCAAAAAGCCGATATGAAAATCTAGTAAGTAAATATAAGTCCAAAAGATTTATACTTAGGATTTTCATATTTATTTTATTAATTGGTTTTTCCTCTTAGTTAAGTTTAATATTACTCTTCTCACATAGCCTTAGAATTCTTTTATCACTTTAACTATTCATGTCTAATCAATTCGAAATTAGAAAAAACATACAAAATATTGTATAGAATGTTTCCATATTTTATTGAAAATTCAAAATAATCGATCAGAGATAAATTGATACTGTATTAAGCAGTACTAAGACCTGTCATATATGGACACTTGCCGCCTTCACTAATCCAACCAACATGAAAGAACTACAAGTATTTCAATACAAATGCCTCATAATTCTTAATAACTATTCACATAATGTAATGTTTAGAAGCGCTATAGACAGATTACTTCAATGGTTAATAAGTTTAAAAAGATAAATTCCCTTACAAATAAAGATAACTCACAAGGACTGAGGTGGGACACACTCGTGGGACACTGAATCGAATATTTGATCCCCACTGCATTTTCTCCAGACCCTCTCCGAATTTTCGCAGATGTAGTAACCTCTGCAATTTACAGGATCATAAACTTTCTCATCGCAGGCAAGACAACCGCTACCTCTTTCACACGTGTAATAATTAGGGTCGTAAGTTTTCCCCTGTCCACAAGAGAACGTCATCCAGGTTCCGCTGATACAAATATCATAGTCGGTACATTCAGGGTTTGGACGATGGATACCATCCGGGTTACAATCTTCACCAAAAGAGGTTCCAATATCGATACCTGGAAAAAAATATGGATCTTGATGAGCTCAAATTATTGTATTTTGAAGTAATTAAATACTCGTACCCCGAATGAGGAATGTAAATGAAAAATAATTGATAAGCTGAA
>NW_027109219.1:373148-373440 GCF_000696795.3 Halyomorpha halys | reverse complement strand
ACTAAATATAGACATAGTACAGGAATGCATATATATCTTAAGCATCGGCGAAAGCAAAATGTTAAAAAAGAGAAGAAGGATCTTCACATCCTCCGCATCTTCTCTATCGAATAGATTTTCGACAGACTTCGCTTCAATTCGGATTATTAGTCGGTCACTCCCTTTTAAAAAATTATCTAATTCTTCAGTTTCTCCAGTGAATTTTTCCAAGTCCTACACCGCGTCGTGGAATGAGCTTGCGCTAAAGAGACTTCCGGTATTGGCTGAATTTCTTCCGAAGGTTGGTTCCCTG
>NW_027109219.1:367062-368088 GCF_000696795.3 Halyomorpha halys | reverse complement strand
TGACTCAGGTCGTAACTTATAAATTGACCCATAATTTCTTCTAATCTTGCCCAAACTCCTTAAGCCCATTAACTGAAATACTTATATTCCTCCATCCCCAACCTTTGACTTGCCTTCAGACCCCACTATAAACTTTCTTAATCTACTCTCATCTTAAATATCCTACTCCTCTACAATACCGTTCTGATATTACTGACCTTCCGCCTTTTCTACTTTCATTTCGCCTTTTCTTATTTTCTACAGTCACTGTCATTTTCATTTTTTTATCTTAATCAACACTCATTTATTTTTCTATTTTACTCATATATGTTTCTACAATTTTCTGACCTTTAATTCTCATTATTTATTTCACAATAGTTATTTTGTTATTTTACTCTATAAACCTTCGTGTTCATTTCGTTTACTTCATTTATTGCGTCTAAACGGTCTTTCATGGTTTTTCTGTACTCGCCGGTATCAGTTTCCGCTTGGTTCAACGTATTTTTTGTCTTCAACGATTTTATACGTTGATAAAGAGATAAAACAAAAAATAAATAAAAAACTGAGAATATTATAAAAATAAGAAACAATTTAAGGCAAGATACAATACAAGGCAATTTAAGCTAGGATAAATATTATGTAAAAATATTTTTCATAATATTTATGTATACTATATATACATTTAAAAAATAATAAAACGTTTTATTACAATGCATATTTGATTAAAACAGTCCCCAGAACTACTCTACTATCCAGTCCTGGCCATTCTGTTGGTAATATTCTCAGTGACACATATATATAAGATATATATGGAAGACCTCACGAGCAAATAATATATAATGTAAGGCATATCGAACCAATTGATTGATTTAACATCTATAAAAATACAATAAAAGTTTGCCGCCTTTGACTGCCGTCTTAATCTTTATGACCTTCATAAAGTTGAAAATATCCAGAGTGAAGTACCCCAAAGCATTCAGAAAGTACATTGTTATTGTTTAATGACTCATTTTATTTCGTTACTAATAATCGTGAAAGTAGCTTAAT
>NW_027109219.1:363949-365715 GCF_000696795.3 Halyomorpha halys | reverse complement strand
TGACTCAGGTCGTAACTTATAAATTGACCCATAATTTCTTCTAATCTTGCCCAAACTCCTTAAGCCCATTAACTGAAATACTTATATTCCTCCATTCCCAACCTTTGACTTGCCTTTAGATCCCACTATAAACTTTCTTAATCTACTCTCATCTTAAATATCCTACTCCTCCACAATACCGTTCTGATATTACTGACGTTCCGCCTTTTCTATTTTCATTTCGCCTTTTCTTATTTTCTACAGTCACCTATCACCTGCATGTCATTTTCATTTTTTCATCTTAATCAAGACTCATGTATTTTTCTATTTTACTCATATATGTTTCTACAATTTTCTAACCTTTAATTCTCATTATTTATTTCACAATAGTTATTTTGTTATTTTACTCTATAAACCTTCGAGTTCATTTCGTTACTTCATTTATTGTGTCTAAAGGGTCTTCCATGGTTTTTTTGTACTCGCCGGTATCAGTTTCCGCTTGGTTCAACGTATTTTTTGTCTTCAACGATTCAACGGATAAAGAGATAAAAAATAAAAAACTGAGAATATTATAGCAATAAGGAACAATTTAAGGCAAGATACAATACAAGGCAATTCAAGCTAGGATAAATATTATGTAAAAATATTTTTCATAATATTTATGTATACTATATATACTTATATATATACATTTAAAAAAAATAAAACGTTTTATTACAATTCATATTTGATTCAAACAGTCCCCAGAACTACTCTACTATCTAGTCCTGGCCATTCTGTTGGTAATATTCTCAGTGACACACACATATATATAAGATATATATAGAAGACCTCACGAGCAAATAATATATAATGTAAGACATATCGAATCGATTGATTGATTTAACATCTATAAAAATACAATAAAGTTTGCCGCCTTTGACTGGTGTCTTAATCTTTATGACGTTCATAAAGTTGAAAATATCCAGAGTGAAGTACCCCCAGGCATTCAGAAAGAACATTGTTATTGTTTAATGACTCATTTTATTTCGTTACTAATAATCGTGAAAGTAGCTTAATAATTGTATCATTGAACATTTTTAATCTTTTTGTTTTAATTATGGGAAGATAACTTTTTTTTTTTAAATTTATTTCTTGTTATTAATCATTGTATAAAAAAATATAAAAGTAAATTTGCTGTTAGTGATAAAATGTCATGATACAAACATGTGGTGAATCAACCCATTTTTTTGTATCATAGAACCCTAGAAACTTCTGTAGAGGAGAAGATCTCAAGGCCGTCTTCTTCTCAGACTCCTAGGAGGATTATTAGGTAATGAAGGAGAAGGCAGGTTAACAAGATATTTTTTTTCATCATTTATTGTATAATTTTATTTATTCTAGATAAATGTTGTTTTATTTTTGGTTGAGCTAGTATCTTTATTTAATTTATCATACATCTTTAATTATAACCCACACAGATATTTATGTATATGGGAGCTGATTTTTTATTATATCCAATTTTTAGTTGTGGAGAGATGTTGAACAGATTACTAAATAAATGGCGACCCCAAGCCGGACTATGATAATCACAATTAAACTTAGCCATCAAGACCTTAAAATTTCCATTGTTACAGATTTGGAAGGATAAATGCCAGACTGAAACGAATTAAATCTAAATTTAAAGAATTATTTACGAAATAAATAAATATCCTCTCATTCCAAAATCCTAACTCACCCAAACCCATTAGTTCCTAACCTCTAAACCTTAACAATTCCTGATAATCCTCCTAGGTGTCTGAAAAGAA
>NW_027109219.1:361748-362444 GCF_000696795.3 Halyomorpha halys | reverse complement strand
AGTATGATGCAGATTCCCAAGACAATACGAAGAGACATCTTACCGATACTTCAGCTTGTCATAGACTGCCCTCTCTATCTTCTAACCTGTGAAAGTCGTATATTCTCTCCGAACAATTAAATTACTTTTATTACGTATTTACGTTATTATTTAAGTAAACTGTTTAGTCATACTTAAGAGCATTAAGCACTGTGCGTTTACTTTCTTTATATTAAATTAAATCTTTTTTTAAACGAATACTATTAAAACAAGAATATTGGTGTTGAAGAAGAAAACCTTATTTGATTGACTGTTGGATGAAAGCCATCATTATCATAGAATACTGATTTTGTGTTTTTAATCTTCATTAAAATATGTAATTTCCAAATCTGGGCCTATATTATCGGAATTAAGGTTCCCCAACCCAAACATGTGGATAAGTTATAAAACCTTAAAAAAAACTAATTTCTCATTCGGAGCTCTATATCTTTAAAAGTAGCAACAACACAAAAAAACCTAAGAGAACGTCATTTAAAGAAGACTAAATTTACTAAATTATGAGCCCTGATAGAGTTATTTATGTTAAATAGTTTTCGAGATATAGCTTTTTAAAAAATAACATTTCATAAAAATGTTGTATGTGACGTACTAGAAGATCAGTAGTTAATGAATTTATTTTGATAAATCTATATCTCAAAAACCATTTGATGTACAGAT
>NW_027109219.1:358888-361698 GCF_000696795.3 Halyomorpha halys | reverse complement strand
TAGTTGAGAATTATGTTTTATTTAGTAAAATAGCTTCTTTTTTTTATTTAAATTATTTTTTTTAATATTCTTAATACAATAGCAATAACATGTTTCATGGTTAACTCCACTTTGGATACATACAGCATATGCTTCGCATGGAGTATGTACAATTTTTATATAAACATAGAGCTATTATGCATGAAACAAAAATTAGATATGTGTTTATTTCTTCTTTAAAAGGACAAAACGTATACCTTACCAAGTATGATGCAGATTCCCAAGACAATACGAAGAGACATCTTACCGATACTTCAGCTTGTCATAGACTGCCCTCTCTATCTTCTAACCTGTGAAAGAGTCGTATATTCTCTTCGGACAATTAAATTACTTTTATTACGTAGTTTAAGTAAACTGTTTAGTCATACTTAAGAGCATTAAGCACTGTGCGTTTACTTTCTTTATATTAAATTAAATCTTTTTTTAGACGAATACTATTAAAACAAGAATATTGGTGTTGAAGAAGAAAACCTTATTTGATTGACTGTTGAAAGAAAGCCATCATTATCATAGAATACTGATTTTGTGTTTTTAATTTTCATTAAAATGTGTAATTTCCAAATCTGGGCCTATATTATCGGAATTGAGATTCCCCAACCCAAAAACATAGTTGACTAGCAGTTCACCTTTTACCTTTCAAGATTTGAAATAGTTCATCATTCATCGCGATGTCTTAACTTTCCTCTTAGTTAATCTAATTTATATTATACCATATTTTACTACATTACCATACACTTATACATTTTATCATATGAAGTGGTGTAAGTCAATATAATGTCAATTTGAAAAACAAGGTCATTAATTGGAAGTACTAATAGTTGGCAAAAACAATCGCTATGAAAATAACGAAATGTTTTATGAACTAATTAATAAATTCTTCGATTTCGAAATATATTACTTTTCAATTTCTAAGAAAATTGATAATTGTACAGGAATCAAGTTGCATGAGACCCTTTCATGAGTTATTTTCGTAAAATAGTCCCAAATGTCACTCTTTGTGGTGTTACTTGGCATTTTAACTACGGACGTAAAGTTAAAAATATTATATATAATACGAAAAATGAAACAAAAATAGTTGACTAGCATTTCAATTATTAGCAATTTCACAATTCATAACAAAAAAAAATAGACAACTAAACGGCTAACGTAATGGCAGTTGTTGTTTGTAAGAGAAACAGAAAATTACCTTCATTGTACTTGTATAACCGTTTTAACGAAAAACCGAAATAAATATAACAGTTATTATTCGTTTCGAACAACAATTCATTCGTTTCGAACAAATAACTGTTGTTATCAAACGTTCGTCCTTACTCCCACCTCTGTTGTTTACTGTTGACAAAATAGAGTGAGGAAAGTAGAGAGCAGTAGAGATCCATCACTGAGGTTATTTATTTATTAATATCAAACTTCCATTCATTTTAATATTTCCTTTGGCAGAAATTCCTTTTTTATTAAGTGTTCTGAGAAAACGTTAAGTGAAAAATTATTGGTAAAAGCATTTATTTCAACTTCTTGCTTTTCAGTTCTTATTTGGAATTAAATGAACGGTTTTACAGATAATTACATCAATATGGGAAATCCCTGGTTACATCAAGGTAGTAGTAGTAGTAGAGCTCCGGGGGCGTGGTCAATCAACACTTCTTAGCTTCACTTATGCTTTGAAGGTGAGTAAGGTTATGGTGCCCCTTATGATTAATAGTGGCAACGACCAGAGTTGGGCAAAAATTATTCGATTGACAAGAGACGAATATTTTTTTACTCGAAGTTTTTATTCCATTGACGAGAGACGAATAAATTTTTATTCCAATAAAAATACGACTAAACAATCCAAATACTTTTTTATTCCAATATTTAAAATACTATTTCAATCGAATAAAAAATAAGTTGAATGAAAAATTATTCGAATACAAAATTAGTCGAATAGATATATATTATTTGAATAACAATTTGAATGTTTTTTTTTTAATTCTCTTATTTTTTTACCACCTTTCTATTATGAGGGTTCAATTTCACATATTCAGACGAGTGCAAAATAAAATGCTATCGATTTTAAGTTCCCATATCGATTTATTTTAATTTTTTTTATTTGTAATACATGTTATGGTCCCTTTATACGTTCTGAGTAATGCAGAATATGAAAAACATATCGATTTTAAGATCGCGTATCGATTTATTTTCACTTTTCCAATTTCTAACATGTTAGGGTCCCTTTTATACGTTTTTAGTAATTCAGAATATGAAAATGATATCGATTTCGTGATCGCTTATCGATTTATATGAAATTTTCTGATTTCTAACATGTTAGGGTCCCTTTTATACGTTTTGAGTAATGCAGAATATGAACATAATATCGATTTCGTGATCGCTTATCGATTTATATGAAATTTTCTGATTTCTAACATGTTAGGGTCTCTTTATATGTTTCAATATATGCCGAAAATGAAAATTCTATTGATTTTATGATCGCGTACCGATTTAACTATCGCGTTTCGATTTATTTTAACTTTCTTGATCCCGAACATGTTAGGGTCACTTTATATGTTTTGAGATATGTAGATATGTATATGAAAATACTATCGATTTTAAGATCGTGTTTTGATTCATTTTAACTATGATAAGAAATATGCATATCTCAAATATGCAAATCATAAAGAGGCCCTAACATGTTAGAAATCTGAAAAGTTAAAATAAATCGATAGTATTTTCATATTCTACATATCCCAAAACATAAAGGTACCCTAACATGTTGGAAATCAAGAAAGTTCAAATAA
>NW_027109219.1:357483-358048 GCF_000696795.3 Halyomorpha halys | reverse complement strand
AGGAATAAAAAATTATTCGTCTCTCGTCATTCGAATAATATTTGCCTAACTCTGGCAACGACCTCTTCAGTATTTACCTGTTGGTACAAAGAGGTCACGTCCAAAGAGCTATTTGCATTCAGTAGAAGATCATTTATTTTATTCAAGTACACTTCTAGTTATATTTCACAGAAAGAAATATTTCATTTTTATTTTTTTCAAATAGATTTTTAATGAAGGAATTTGTGCAGTTATTATATTAATAGACAATTTATAACATTTTCAATACACAGCTTTCTTTACTTCCATATCTAAAAGAAAGTTATTGAATTCAGATTGGTTATTATTAACAATCTCCTATCATATCTTTATTATATTACATGTAGATTATTGGACAGATGAAATGAATATTTTTATAATTTCATTGCGACTTATAGAGTTTTGTGAGTATTCCTTTCATCTGGTACCCATAATCGGTTTTTTCTTCTTATCTCGCTAACACTAAATTGTGTAAATGAACTCTATAATTATTATCTATACTCGTGGAACAATACCAGATAGAACAAGGAGCTTCTTAGAAGGCCTA
>NW_027109219.1:354565-355613 GCF_000696795.3 Halyomorpha halys | reverse complement strand
AATGTATTTAGGCAGCATAGATGAATAAAAAATATTATGGCACTACAGAACCCTGGCCTCCATCTTTTATCTAGTATAGTTGAGTGAATTTTTATCATCTACCAACTACTTTGATTATAATTACGTTTCCATTCATTTCATTTTTTTTATTTTTTCCATTTTTATAATGAATATAATGTAAATTGAAAGTAATGGCGGAGTTGAATCCGACTCCACCATGTTTACCTCTATGGAACACAGAAGCATGTGGATATTGACCTTTGTTTTTTTTTCTTTGTTTACTACGCATTTGTTAGTATGGATTTTCAGGGAGTTGCAAACGTTTAGTCTTCAATCGAGCACCTACACCTAGAGTGCAAATGTATAGATTCATTTTTCGGGCCCTCTGTGAAATACATTTTGACTTGCCCAGGAGGCTTTTGAACCCCTAACCATTACTTTATTATGTTAGTTGATAGTTCTCTTTTGTATTTATCTTTATCCTCTTTATCATTATACTGAAGTTTTATACCTTCCATTTTTGATTTTTCAAAATCCTCATTTCTCATCTCTACCTGTTACCCATCCCACATTAAATTTTTATGTTATCTGTAATAATTTACTAGTTATCCTTACTATTCAGTCCCAGTTATTATTTCTCATCTGTTAATAAATTAATAGACCTTTATAATAATAATAATATATAATATATCTGTTCGTTTTATTCAGTTTGTTTTGTTTTTGAATGTATCTAGTCCTCCATTAAGGAACTATATCCAAAGTGGAAATGTCAAGATTCATTATTCAGAACCCTTCTAGGTACATTAAATGTTTATGTAATCTGCAATAATTTACCAGTTATGCTTACTACTGAGTGTCAGTTATTATTTTTCCTCTATTGATTAAATTAATAGATCGTTTTAATAATATGTATTATGGTAATAATAATACATATAATAATAATATGTATTATGATGTAGCTGTACACTTTATTTTTTTTATTTTTTAAATGGCTTAAGTTCTTCACTGAAGAACCTATACAGCACTAGAGTCAAGATTCATTTCTTAG
>NW_027109219.1:352113-353250 GCF_000696795.3 Halyomorpha halys | reverse complement strand
AAAAAAAATTAATAATTCTTTTTTGTATTTATCTTTAAGTTGCAGATGAAATAGTTGTTTCAAAAAAAATTAATAATTCTTTTTTGTATTTATCTTTATCCTCTTTATTATTTAATTAAAATTTTTATACCTCAATCTTATGTCACAATTTTACCAATGCATTAATTCTACATTCTTTGTATCTTTTTATTGTAGTCCTGATAAAGGCCTACATTGTAGGTCGAAACATCAGCAGAAAATAAATAAATAGTTTACAATACTATTTTTTCTTTCTTCTTGACAGTAACTCTAACCATCTCATTCAAAAAAAGCATATTTAGTTATCATATTAATTGAATGAATGTAACAAAATTATGAACATATAAAATGTATTACAAACAATAGCTTTGTTTATAAAATATATTATAAATTAAACAAACTAAATGAACTGAAAGAATAAGTCCATAAAACTTAGGGAAGAAATATGACTCCGTAAAATATTTCCTCTAAAAATAAAATAATATCTAATACATAGATCTTCAATGTAGGACTTCGTAAAAAAAAAAAAATTAATGTGATCCTGAATTATTTTTAAGTTTAATAGCCAAAGTTACAAATTAATAATTAAAATTTAATATTTCCATCAACAGAATATCCAACATTTGGCAATGTCAATGTTTAAGCAAACTTACAATAAAATTTATAATAATAGACAATACAATATTTACAGATCATCCCAAAATTTAAACATGTTTTATTACAAATATATGAAATTATTGCAAAACTAATATTCTCAATCAAATATATTATTAAAGTCATAATATACAACCAATCTTATATAAAAACAATTATTCAGTTTATCTTAAGCACTTGCAAAATGCCCAAGGACATGCACCATTATTTGTCATAACTAATCTTAATTTTATCATGATTCCATACTTCTATTTCTAATGACATTTATCATTATTCAGATTATTTCAATCAGCTCGAGGCGATTTGGTAGCAGGCGAAAGAGTTGTTTCAGGTCACGACGATCCAGTTGCTGATGAATGAGTTGTTTCAGGTCCAGGCGATTCGGTTGGATGCGAAAGAGTTGTTTCAGGTCGAGATGATTTAGTTGCAGATGAATTAGTTGTTTCAGGTTGTGACGATCCAGTT
>NW_027109219.1:350366-351200 GCF_000696795.3 Halyomorpha halys | reverse complement strand
AGTTGTTTTAGGTTGAGCCGCTGCAGTGGAAGGAGGAACAGTTGGTTCACGTCGGGAAAAATCGGTAGTAGGTAAAAGAGTTGTTTTAGGTCGAGATGATTCATTTGGAGTCGAAACAGTTGTTTCAGGTCGAGACGATTCGGTTGGAGGCGAAACACTTGTTTCAGGTTGAGCCGCAGCAGTGGAAGGAGGAACGGTTGGTTCAGGTGATTTGGTGGAAATAGGTGATTCGGTAGGTGGCACAGCGCATCTTTTATTGCTAGTGACACATCTATGGGAGGCTGCGTCGAAAAATAAAAACAGAAAACACTGCTCTGGAACCCATTTTTGAAATATATTGCATCTGAAGTATTTCTTGCAGTTATAGAAATTAGGAACTACTTGTCCCCACCGACAAGGTGTACTAAGTATTTGTAAGTTGGAGGTGTGACTAAGATGGTAATAAATTATTGGTTCTAATGGGTGAGGAAGAAAATGAGAGTGAGGTAATTCAAATGATGATGGAAAAGTTTTTTCTGGTTGAGGTAAATCGATTAGGTGTTTAAGAGCTCTTTTGGGACGAAGTGATTTGGATATAGTTCTTTGCATTCCTACTCTGGCGCATCTTGCATTCCTAAAGACGCATCTTTGGGTAACTGCATCGAAAAATGAAAACAGAAAACACTGCTGAGAAACCCATGTTTGGTAGTAATTGCATCTGAAGTATTTCTTGCAGTTGTAAACATTGGGAACTAGCTGTCCAATCCGACAAGGAGTGGTAAATTCTGGTGGAGTCCAAATATTTGGAGGCGAAAGAGTTGTTTCAGGTCTCGGGGATTCGGTTGGTGGCGAAAG
>NW_027109219.1:348957-350166 GCF_000696795.3 Halyomorpha halys | reverse complement strand
ATTCGGTTGGAGGCGAAAGAGTTGTTTCAGGTTCAGGTGATTCAGTTGACATTATATCTTTTGTTGGCCCAGAACATCTATCCCTGTAATATTATTTTGTTTATTGTTTTATTGAGATATTTTTGTGTTAACTAAGATATTCACACAGGAGAGTTTCATGTTAATTGATCGCATATCTGGAGTGGTTAATGGATAGTAAGCAAAAATTTATTTATTAGTGCTAATGTTTCGGCCAGAATTTCAATCCTTCATCAGGGCTAAGAACAAAAAACAAGATATCAACCAATGAAGAAAATGATATACAGAATGGTTAGAAAATAACCGGCATTATAGACATATATAATTGTGTTAAAATACATGAATAGTTTAAGTATTATAAGAAGATGAAGGATGTATGAGAAGAGTAATATTAAAATTAAGTAAGAGGAAAAAAAAAATATATATATGAAAATGCGGTTGGTAAATATATATACAAAATAAAAAATATTTAAAATAAAGCAATAAAAGAAACGTTTATTCCAATGTGTATTTCTTATTGTTGTAATGTTCTTAGTGTTTTTTTTTCTATCTTTTTAGCCCTGATGAAGCCCTGCATACTGGGGCGAAACGTCAGATAATAAATAGTTAAAAACTATTTGTTATTTTTTGACCGCAACCCTGACCATCTTCTAATATTTAAGTTTTACGGCAAACTATATATACCTATATAATTAATTAAAATTGTATTAATAATGATCATTCGTTTCCGCTTAATGCTTCATGGCAGAAAATATTAGTTACAGAATAATAATAATAATAATAATTAGAAGCCATTTCCCAAGTCAATTCTAACAGAAAATATTTTTATATTGTTATAGAAAAGAATGAGATAGCAGGGGCTCACTCAATCGGTTAATTTGATTGTAAAGATGCTTTAAGCTCCTACTTTCCTATTAAATTAATTAAAAAATTAAATTGGTACCGCTACGTCCCACGGTGGATCAGGGGTTCAGTACTGTTACTAGACCATTGGTTGTGCAAGGAGGTGCTTTGGTCAGAATCACGCTCAACCGTAACAAATAATGATTGTCCACCCCAGCCGGATTCTTGGAGTTAGTAGTCCATTGCCTTACCAATGAGCTGTCCACTGCATAATTAAATTAGTCTGGTCACAATCATGTACTTGAAACATTTAGCAGATTAGATCTTTTAAAATTTAACACATCAGGT